>NC_092265.1:12660633-12960633 GCF_036320965.1 Panulirus ornatus | reverse complement strand
TTCAAGCACAATTACTTTAGTTCTGATTTCATGAAGACTTCCTTGGGCAAGGAAGTTGTTTGTATCTAACATTGAAAGGTTGGAGATCAAGGTCAGTTCTACGGGATGGATTTCTTTAAAACTTAGCTAAAGTACTTCTCTTGGGTTAAGGAAAGTTTCTTGATTTTAAGGTCAAAAGGATGTATTTCTTTGGGACAAGGAAGGTCTATTGATTTTAGGGTCAAAAGGTCATAGTCACTGGTGCACTTGTAGAGTATGTTGTGTCTGCACATTAACTACAGCTGCTGGATGGGTATCATTAAGGCTTGGTATATGTGATTCTCATTGGATAGAGCTGATCCTTTTTGATTTTGATATCATGTTTCAAAGACAAGGTCATTACCTTATGTGTTTGTTTAAAAAAGACATGTTTCCTTTAGCATGACATTGATTACATGCTTGACTTACAACAACACCAAATTATTATTGAAGACCCCATTTTCCACCACCACTGCCAGCATCCCTGCCACCTCTTCACTGAGCCTACAAAAATACATACTTTTCAGTGGAAACAAGTTCCGGCTAATCTGGTAGGTAGAACAAATGAATTAAGAGTGATGCAGAATACTGGATGGATGTAGACAGTTGTCATATCACAATTGAACATTGAGAGATCTTGCAGTAATAATGTCATGTCTTTACCTTCAATGAAGAAAATAAGGGAACACTTGCCTTTTTCAAAAAGAAGGTTTGAGAGAAGAAGACAATGAAGACATTGTTCAAGGTGTTCATGCTTTCATGAACTGAATAATATTGTGTACTAACATCGCCATACAAAGCAAATGAAATTGCAGAATGATAGTGTTCAGAAGTCTTTTATGGCGTATACTGACTTGGTGAAAGAATTGAATGTCTGAGATCACTGAGGCTGTACTTTGGAATGCACAGGGGTGATTTATATCAGCATTTACACTTGAAAAATCCCAGAAGGCATAGTCTCCAACCAGTACTCAAAAATAATTACTTATTCACATGACAAGCATGGAAGGTTTTGTAAGATTTTACCTATCTGTGTTGTCCATTCCCTCCGGGAACTCCCATTGTGGAGGTGGCCACTTTATGAGTCTCCACTTATCCCTCTCCTTACATACTTCTCATGCATACACCATTCCATGCATTCATCCCCCATTTTTCTTCCTGCAGTAATTTTCCACTCTATTTTTTCATGTTACTGGTGGATGTCCTGTCACACTAACTAGTTTAATCGTATTATCATGCACTTTCCTTGTAAACTTTCCATTTTGCATTCTTTCCAAATGTTCAAACCACCTTAAAGTATTACATTTTACCCACTCTACCACTCCACAATTCATTCCCCTTGGATTCCCCACCATACCAGATCTCTCATACACCCCCTCATTACTTTTTTCATTCCATCTAGTCATACCACGTGCTCCTTTCAAATGATTCATATAAGATTGAAAGGTGCAATGAGCATTAAAAGAGAAAGCATGAACATTATGGGCCGAAAACTATTTAGCACATTGCCTACAACAATAAGAAAGACTTTGGTATGCACAGTGGGGAAATTTAAGAAGGCAATAAGAGGTATGTACAAATTGTACCAAATCAACCAGGTTGTGATCGTTATTTGAGCCTGCAGGCTTACAACAACCGCCTAGTCAACCAGTAATCCAACTTAGCAACTTGGGCACATCCCTTGTTGTGGAGGTAGAAGTCCTCCAAAGACATTCCGGGCAAACTTCAAGGAAGCTGCCTTTGCCACAAAAACTATCACTGTTTGTGCCACCCAATTTGCTTCCATCACTTAAACCACCTTTTCTTCCCCTACTTCCAACATCTTTACAACCACCTTTACTGCCACTCCAACCACCATCTCTGCCACCCCCTTTGCTGCCAACATAACAACACCCTCTGCCATCTTTGCTGCTGCTCCAACCACCATCTCTGCCACCCCTGTTGCTACCAACACAACTATCTCCTCTGCCATCATCAACCCTTGACCTCCTAGAAACCTTGAAGGGCTGTAAAGGAATTAGATAGGGGCCTGGAAAACCGTGTTGGGGTGTCATATATGAAGCAGATTTTGTCTCTGTTTGTCTTCAGTTTAGTGTCCACAGGATAACTACTTAACTTATGATTTTACTTTATTCAAATTTTGTGTAAAGATATTTTGGAAGAAAACAGAAGAGTGCTGTTCACTTTGAGATTAAGAGGTTACAGGCCAAGGTCACCACTACACTCATGAGTTGAATTGGAGGTGATATTGTTCCCACACTATTATTCAAATTCTAAAGGGTGAATTTGCATGGGTATTCTCTCAGTTCTAGAAAGGCTCTAACAATTTTGATGTCAAAGGTCGAAATCACTGTTGGGGGGGGGGGGGGGGGGGATATTGAGGCACTTAGTGATGGCTACCCATCACTGAAAGTTCTGGTTTCTCGCATTTTCAGATGTCTTGGATTAAATGAGCAGGTTTGCAAGTCCACCCAAGGGAATTGGACATCCCAGCCCTGTGCCAGCTTGCAGGGTCAGTGATGCCAGTTCAGCAAAACTAACTCCACAAAATGTGCCTGTCCTTATGCGCTTGTTCCACCTCATGGAAATGGGATTGGAGTGAATGATAATATTAGAAGTGTCAAAATTCTTTGTAATTATATTTTTAAGCTATATTTGTTCTTTGTGGGAACTTGATTTGGTTTCACTCACCAATATAATTGGTTGAATGGGTGCAGTTGTTTCTGAAATAAGAGTGTGGTTGTGTCTCACAGGTCGAGGGCGTGGCAACTACAACAACCGTGGTGGTGGTGGTGGTTACCAGGGACGTGGGAACTACAATAATATGGTGGGTGTTATATTCATTTTTTTTAAGTATTTCCCTTGAAGACTAATACTTAATTTTTTATGTAGTTTTCATGATAAATACAGGTTTTTGAAATTTGCTCCGTAATGAAGTTGCTGCTGTCATAGTGTTTATTTTAGTAAAATTCCGTGCTGGCTAAAGGAAATAGATCTTGTGTACGATGTAGTTTTCTCTTCGTATTATTACATACATTTTCTGAAGTGATGATGAATCATTATAATAAAGCCACTGATAAACAAATGAAACTGGAAGTTAGCATGGTTTTGCTTCTCTCAAGATATGCGCATAGTGTCTCGTGACTGATCATATCTGCACCTTTGAAGTGTTATAATGATGACTTCTTTCTAACTGATAAGGTGAAATAGAAAAAGAATAAGTTTACACCGATTAAGTAATATCTAGCTTCCCATAAAGTACTTTCTCTGTATCCATTTCTGTCATACCATGGATGCTTGAAGTTCTGATGCACTGACTTTATATTTCATATTATCAATGCCATCAACTTCTGTATGGTGCTGTTAGATTTTAAGTCTATGCCCCATCCCTCTTTGATGCTGGAAAGAACTTTGTGTGTAGCATGGGTTTTCTAGTTTACCCTCTTCGCACTTTGGACTTGTATATATGTTGTACTGAGAAAGTACAGGAGATACACATTTAGAGTTTTAATTATCTTGCCCAATTGTGAATAGGCCCATGTTTTGTAAAGGCATATTCAGAGTATATATGTTGTACTGAGAAAGTATAGGAGATACACATTTAGAGTTTTAATCATCTTGCCCAAGTGTGAATAGGCCCATGCTTTGTATAGGCATATTCAGATGCCTTGTCACCCACACCTCTCTGTAACCAGCTGAAAAGTATTTAAACCAATCAGTAATACAAATAACCATGATGGGAAGTGGTACACATTCTAAGCGGGCTGCTTATGGGTCATTGGGCGTATTAATACCTGAAATGAACCCAGAAACAAGATGTAAAAATGATTCATTCATGAAATTCAACCCGAGCAAATGTAAAGTAATGAGGATGGGGCACAGTGAAAGTTGTCCTCAGTATGAGTAATATCTAGCAGGAAGTGAGCTTCAGGATTCTGTGTAAAAGAAGGACCTGGGAGTTAACATCAAATCTAACCTCTCCCATAATAGGAGAATAGTTATGGAGACAGATTGACTTCTGGCAAGTATTTGAATAACTTTAGCAAGTTTTTCATATTCTGTATTTGGCCAAAACTAGAATATGCTTCTCTTTGATCACCACACTTGAAGAAGCTCAAAGAGCTATTAGAGAAGATCCAGAGAAGGGCATCAAAAGATACTACCAGAAGTAAGAGAGCTGAGTTACAGGAAAAGGTGAGAAGCTTTATATTTGCTCAGCTGGGAAGAGACGAGAGTGAGGGGTGACCTGATCAAAACCTGCAAGTTTTTTAAAAACATTGATGATGTGGACAGTGAACATTTCATCAAGAGATGTTAGCAGAGAACAAAAACATGACATGAAGTTAAGCAAGAGACCTGTTCAAAAAGATGTAAAATAATGCTTTTATAGTTTGAGTTGTAGATGTATGGAATGAAATGGCCGAGGACATGGATCATGCAGACAGCATACATGAATTTAAGAAGTATGACTATTGAGAGTATTCAAGAGATGGGGCCATACTGTCAAAGTGGCTTGCTGACTGAGTTGAATGCAGTATTTGTGGCCCTCACAGCAACACACAATGAAGGTCATGTTGATAGTGAGGTCTGGATCCCATATTACAACATATGTAACAGACTTAGAAGAATGTGTGGAGGTGCTGAACTGTATGTAATAGACTCTAAACTCTTTTTCATAATGTAGTATAATTGCAAATTGTCAAGGTTGAAAACCCAAACCTGGTTATTGTGCTAATGGCCACTATTGCAAAGCCGCATTAATTTTTTGAACATATATAGTCATGCCTTGACCTTAGAAACCTAATCCCAAATTTACTCTGCGTTGGGGATTACAACATATCACACCAAGAATGGAAACAGGTTGGAGATAACATTATATCTGAGGCTATCACTGGAAGTAGTTTGGATGAAGAATTGCAAAAAAGATATTATTTAGACTATGTGACAAGGTGTCTCTCTTTTGGCAAGTACTACACCGACTATAGGAATTAACACATGGGATCTACTCGACAGATGATATGGAGCTAGTAAGTAACAGCACTATACTAAACATCTTGTACTTTGTGCACAACCTGATTGTAGTAAAAATAAGTATGGATCCTAAATCGTCAAGGCAGGAGGCACAAAACCATGGAGATGAATTCAGCAATTTCAGTTATAATAGTAAGTGGATAAATGGGAGGATACAATGAGTGAGATATTTGTGACATACTGAAAAACTGTAATGAGTACTGAAACACAAAAGGAGTGTGGTAAAAGCTTCACCACTATAAGACTTGAATCATACAACCAACAGGAAGAAAGCACAAAAGGTCTAGAGTAGAATGAGTATGATTATCCTTACACTGGAAGCAAAAACATATTGCTGGTGTAGAATAGCCACAGCTCACCTATCCAAGGAGAGAAATTTTGTCTAATGGACTAACATATAAACCATGAAATCAAAAGACACAGAAAAAGGAAGAGAAGGAAAAAGCCATTATTAAATAGATAGGTAACCCAAACTACTTTATTCCTGTGCAGAATGCAAATTGAGGACTACAGACTTCATTGGCCCCCAAATAGAATGGGGCACTGTCTAGGATGATTGCTAGAAGACGAATGAGATCCTTCACAAAAACAGTATGAATTGGTGTTCAGTGAACCAAAACCCCTTAAACTACCCATCTGACTTCTTCCCAAATAGTTATCACCCATTGTTACACTTAGCATATTTCATCATCCCATGCACTTTGGCCTGGTACTGGAATCCTGAAACTTGTTTTGATAAAGAATGGAGGCAAACGACAAATATCTTCAGGTGAAAATGTTTGAATTCTGGCATCATCCCTGAGAGTTTAAAATTGACTTACATTGCATAACTTCTCAAAGTGGAAAGCATAGCTTTTCCAAATACTACCAACTGATTGCACTGACATCAAGCATTTTTAAAGTCTGGGAGTCATAAGAAGCAGATTGAGCTACATTATTAAATGAAAAGTCTTCATAACTCAGACAGCTTGATTTAAGACAGGAAGGTTCTTTCCTGCTTGCTTGACTTCTGTTTGATTTCCATACTCCATAATTCAACTATGTAATAACATGCTGTACGTGATGGGTAACCATATCCTCCACTTTGTCCCGGAAACCCTACATAATCAGCATTACAAAGTTTGCTTCCCAAAAGCTAGGAATATTATACTGCATAGGTGCTGTGATCATGTTTCTCGCGAGCAGTTATTTCATATCTACAGGCATTTTATTTGCCCAAGTATGGAGTACTGCTCTCTTACCTGGGGTGGCACATCTTCCACCGCTGTATTGATTAAAGTGAAATCAAAAGCCACCTGGCTTATTGATTCTGGCATTACCTTTCTTAATCCTTCCCTTTTCTTGTGTCAGTGTTGCTGCTCTCTTTCAGTTCTACAAGTATTATTTTGGCCACTGTTTTTGTGAGCTGTCAGCTTGTTTTCCTGTCCCACAAGGCTTGGACCAGAGACAGACATATTGATGCTGTTTCCCACAGTTTCTGTGTGAAGCCCAGCCACTTGAAGATTATCTGTTATGATACCTCCTTCCCCTTTAACAGCAAAGCTGTGGAAGACTCTTTCTTTTTTTGTCTTCCCTTTTCACGTGGCACTTTATCCTTTAAAAGTCAGTTCTAAATGCACTCTCAGAGCCTTAACTAATTTTACACTCTTTCTCTTTACTCTTTTTTTCCTCCCTGATAGCCTTTGATTAGGGCATGCTTTACTTGTGCCATGCTGATCATTATAAGAAAAAAATTGTCATAACTCTAGAGGACAAACAAGATGATGATGTGACATGCACACACTTTGCAAAGCACTTGATAAATGTGACCATGTTGTCAAAGCACATCTAGAGGTCCCTTGCCTACCACAGTTTTGCCAACCATGGTTTTGAGTATACACATTTAGTATGATTTACACCTTTTTTGCCGGCCAGAGTATCAGGTTTTGAGTGTGCACAGGTTTTCTTTGACACCTTTAAAATTTTATATGTGTATTAGTTCAGTATCATGTGGCTGTGGGCTGCTTGTATCCCAAATCTGGCAGACCATCATTTTTAGTGAGAAATAGGAGTATCATAACCAGGTGGTGTTGTCAGGGCAAATTTTGAAGTATCCTTTTTTGAAGCATAGCTGGGTGGCTACTTTGTGGGAGTATGGAGGTGCAGTATCACTGGTAATATATTGCTGTCATATTTTCACCTAATAGTTCTGCGCATAATTTCGGAGTACTATTAAGAATAAGATATGCGTGTTGTTTTTGAAGTATAACATGCTTATTTTTAACTATGAATTGGTCATTATATTTCAAGGGTTATTATCCCTAACTCCAGTTTACCTTGCCAACCACAGTTTTGTCAACTATGGGGTTTTCCAGGAATGTATCCCCAGTTTGTGGCAAAAGACTTTTGTAGAATGTGTAAGATGGTAATAACTGGAAAAACTGGAAAATGGAAATACAACTCTAACTGACTCACCACATCATGTAAATTAGGCCATTTCAAATGCCTCTACGGTAGAAAGCTCTCCCCCTAGGAACTCTACTTTTACCCCTGCTTTTTCTTATTCTTATATCTGTCATGTTGCAAACATGAATCAGAGTTTCATACCATGCTTTGCAAATGATAGTAGAATAAGTATTAAAATCCTGTCAGTAGAACAGTAGAAGACACTGAATGGCTATAAACATATTTTTATTTTGATACTTGATCGCTTTTTCCCATGTTAGCAAGGTAGCGCCAGGGACAGATGAAGAAAGTTCACATTTGTTCACACCCATTCCGTAGCTGTCATTTGTAATGCATTGAGACCACAGCTCCCTATCCAAAATCTTTCCATGGTTTATCCCAGATGCTTCACATGCCCTGGTCCAGTTCATTGACAGAAGATGGACGCCAGGATACCACATCATTCCAGTTCACCCTACTTACTGCTTGCACGCCTTTCACCCTCCTGGATATTCATGCCACGATTGCTCAAAATTTCTTTCACTCCATCCTTCCATTTCCATTTTGGTCTACCTGTTCTTGTTCCCTCCACTTCATACACATGTATCCTCTTTGTCAACCTTTTGTCACTCATTCTGTCCATTTGTCAAAACTATTTCAGCACACTCTCTTCAGCTGTCTCAGCCCCACTCTTTTTATTACAAACATACATAAACAAAGTTTTCCTCTGGACCACCAAAAACAGCACACCTTTCATTCGGATGGACCCGAGGATACCACATCTTTCCAATTCACCCTATTGCTTGCACACCTTTCACCCTCCTGGATATTCATGCCAGGATCGCTCAAAATTTCTTTCACTCCATCCTTCAATTTCCATTTTGTTCTACCTGTTCGTGTTCCCTCCACTTCAGACACATATATCCTCACATATATCCTCTTTGTCAACCTTTCACTACTCATTCTGTCCATTTGTCAAAACTGTTTCAGCATACTCGCTTCAGCTGTTTCAGCCCCACACTTTTTATTACAAACTTGCATAAACAAAGTTTTCCTCTGGACCACCAAAAAAGCACACCTTTCATTCAGGATAAGTCCATCCCCTCTGGTATTGGGAAAGTGAATAACTCAAGAATAGCACTGAATACTAGATGGACATAGATAGTGGTACATCCTAGGTGAAGGATGTGGGAGATACGAAGTAATGATATGTGACAACCTTACCTTCAGTGAGCATAACAAGGTAAGCTGTCACAACTTCCATGAAGATGGTAAGAGAGGAAAAAACAGTGGTGTCGCTCTTATGGGTGCTAAGTGCTCGCATCACCCTAAAAGGTGGACAAAATTGTAGTATTAGAAAGTGTTCAGAGATCATCCATAACCCTTTATGATGCAGCGAAAGAATTGAACTATTGGAAACAGCTGAAATCAGTGAAGCTCTAGTTTTGGAGTTTAGATGGGAGATATATATATCATCATTTACTCTTGGAAAATCCTGGAAGGTATGGGTCTCAACCTTACACTTAAAAATGATTCCCTACTGGCATGAGTAGCTCAGAAGACTGTACGATATCTCCTCCAAAATGAAAAGGTGCAATTTTTACACACACACAAAAAAAGACACCTTGAACATGTGGGGTCCAAGACCCAGCACATTGCCTGTAACAGTCAGAAACATAGGAATTTATAGTATGTAGAGAAATTTAAGAAGGTTCTGGACAAGTATTTATAAAGTGTCAGACCCCCTAAGTTGTGGTGGCTCTTAGAGCCTGCGGACCATAGTTTCCAACAGCTTTGTTGACCAATAACCTAACTCAGCAACATGAGCTCAGCATGAATTGTGGGGTAGCAGCCAATAAATACTACTTAAGGTGTAATTCATGAATATACTCAAGATTTGAAAATGGTTGAGGTAAGCCAGCATTTGCATGCTTAGCATTGCACCATTGTTTAAACATGTTTCATGGACTAAGTTGTAATGAGCTAATTATTCGGTTTGCTTATTTTTGTTGGAACATTCATGTTGGCTTTTCTTTATATAGTTGATCTTGATCAGATTTTACAGTATGTTTATTTTTTATCACTTTCAAAGACTTATTTACATATGCATTCAAGCTAATTGGTCCGTACTGTTCAGGTATTAGCCAAGAACCTTGTTTATGTATTGGTGTTGCAAATGCCATTTTGCAGCTCTGCAATTTTGCTTTCGTCTAGTCTGTGCCTCATCACTAACATCATGTGTTTCACTGCTGCTGTCTTGGTCTTCTTGAAGAATATGGCTGGGGTTCCACCTGGTCCATTCTCTCTGATGATATCATCTGCTACATCAGTATCTTTGAGTGCCTTTTTATTGTAATGCTTCAACCAGTAATCTCAAAAAATTTTCTGTTCACTCCTGTTTGACAAATTTGTTATTTAGTAACATTTTTATCCTTACAAGATGAGAGCTGAACAATGTGAAAGCAGATTTAGATAATGTTTATTCCACAATGAAATGATGTACAATCAGTATTATGGATAACAGTTGACAGTGTTGCCACCAGCCTTGTTTATCATTATTTTTTTCTACTTTATGGATTGAGAGAATGACTTCTAATATGCTATTATTTTCTGAATGAAATCTGTAAAGTTATTATACACACATAAGCAAAAACAACTTTTCGGTTTTGGTGGCAACAACCAAGTAAACTGTGTAAAACTTCTTTCCCACCTCCCTGGAGGGCAGCTGAGCATGATATGTCATGTGGAGGCATTCAGCATCCTTACACTCCCCTCCTATACTCCTACACAGAAATGTAGCAGGAAGTCTCAGATTGTTGACATGCAGCTGTATATTTTGTAGGGGTCATTTCCATACTTTTCCCTCATCTTTACCTAAAGACCCCAGTCTCTCTCTCTCTCTCTCTCTCTCTCTCTCTCTCTCTCTCTCTCTCTCTCTCTCTCTCTCTCTCTCTCTCTCTCTCTCTCTCTCTCTCTCTGTTTCTCTCTCTCTCTCTCTCTCTCTCTCTCTCTCTCTCTCTCTCTCTCTCTCTCTCTCTCTCTCTCTATATATATATATATATAAGATATAGGGTGTTTCGGTTGGGATGGTGTACGAAGTGAGAGGGTCAGGGAGAATGGTTTGGGGAAGAGAGAAGAGGTAGTGAAAACTGTGGAATGCGTGCATAGTGCCATTGTACAAAGGCAGAGGGGATAAAGATGTGTTCAAATAACCTCAGAGGCATAAGTTTTTTAGTATTCCTGGGAAATTATATAAGAAGGTATTGATTGAGCAGGCGAAGGCATGTACAGTGCATCAGACTGGGGAAGAGCGGTGTGGTTTCAGAGGTGGTGGAGGATATGTGGATCAGTTGTTTGCTTTGAAGAATATATGTGAGAAATACTTAGAAAAACAGATGATTTTGTATTTAGCATTAATGGGTCTGGAGAAGGCATATGATAGAGTTGATAGAGATGCTTTGTGAAAGGTTTTAAGAGTATATGGTGAGGGAAGTAAGTTGCTAGAAGCAGTGAAAAGTTTTTATCGAGGGTGTAAGGCATGTTTACAAGTAGGAAGAGAGGAAAGTGATTGGTTCCCGTGAATGTTGGTCTGCGGTAGGGGTGTGTGATGCCCCATGGTTGTTTAATTTGTCTGTTGATGAGGTGATTAGGGAGGGAAATGCAAGAGTTTTGGAGAAAGGGGCAAGTATGCAGTCTGTTGTGGATGAGAGGGCTTGGAAAGTGAATCAGTTGTTGTTCACTGATGATACAGCGCTGATGGCTGATTTGGGTGAGAAACTGCAGAAACTGGTGACAGCTCTATCTATAGCCCACACTTTGCATCTATATAACATTGCTGGAACCACTGTTCCCTCAAATATACCCATTTTTGCTTTACAAGATAATGTTCTCTCCCTCCGCCTATTTTTCAACGCTCCCAGAACTTTGCCCCCTCCCCCACCCTGTGATTCACTTCCGCTTCCATGGTTCCATCTGCTGCAAATCCACTCCCAGATATCTAAAACTCTTCACTTCCTCCAGTTTTTCTCTATTCAAACTCACCTCCCAATTGACTTTTCCTAATAACCTTGCTCTTATTCACGTTTACTCTCAACTTTCTTCTTTCACACACTTTACCAAACTCAGTCACCAGCTTCTGCAGTTTCTCACCCTAAATCAGCCACCAGCACTGTATCATCAGCGAACAACAACTGACTCACTTCCCAAGCCCTCTCATGTACAACAGACTGAATATTTGCCCCTCTCTTCAAAAGTTAACTACATCTCGGCGACATTTGCAGACCTCCTAAGCAAAAAGAAGATGACGATAAGATAGTATACAATAAAATCAAAATTATGATAAACAATCAAGAGGTTATGATAGTTGCAGACTTCAGCAGTCCAAACATAAACTGGAACACGTTAACAGGTGACCGAGAGGGAACATGATTAACGGAACTGTGAAGATGCTTTTCTAGAACAGTTAATTGAAAAAACCGACTAGAGGTAGAAACATTCTTGATTTTGTCCTCACCAGTGACACAAACTTAATCAACTCTTGCAAAGTAGGCAAGGCTTTGTCAAACAGCCATCACAGTTTGATTAGATTAGAGATAAATTTAGATTATGAAATAAATGAAAACTAACTCTGATCCCAGATTGCAGGCAAGCATATTTTGAAAACATTTGACAAGAAATTCTTAGTACCAATTGGAAAAAACTTCTTGACATTTAAACAACAGAGGAAATGTAGAATAATTCAAAAAACACACTACTCGATTGAAAATAAACATATTCCATTAATTACAAAGAGAACTTGCCATATTTCAAAACCATCATGGATGAAAAGGAGAGCAGAAGGACTAATTTGCCAAAAGAAGGAAACATATAGGAAATTCAAATCAATGGGAGCTGATGAAAATTTCCTGGAATTAATCAAAATCCAAAGATGGTTTAAGAAGATCATAAGAGTAAACGTGACGAAGAAAAAAAGAATATCCTTTAAAGTTAAGAATAATCCTAAGGAATTCCTCAAATATAAAATTTTGACAAAGGAAGACAGTACAAGAGGGCATTGGTCTATCATGAAACAAACATGACAAACTAACTACTGATGACAAGGAAATGGCTACCATACTAAATTATTCTTTTTTCTTGGTATTCACAATTGAAAAAGTCTCGAATACCGCTGCCAATGAAAATGTTTCAAGGATCTGATGAAAAAGAGTTGAAGGTTAGAGAAATAAAGACCTCTGAAGTACTTAAATACCTGTACCAGTTAATATCCTAATAAATCCAGTGGCCCAGATAACTTAACTCCAAGATTTGTAAAGGAGGCCAGGAAATAGTTGATATACCCCATAACAAAAATATTCAACAAATCTCCATCAGATGGTCAGGTGCTAACAGACTGAAAACTAGCAAATGCTACTCCTGTATGTAAAAGAGGAAACAAAACATGTGCCTTGAACTACTGCCCAATTATCCTTATGGCAGTGTTAGGTAAAATGATGGAAAAATAGATAAAATTGTCATGTTTCTAGAACACTAAATTATATTGGACAACCAACATGGTTTTCCGCCATAGAAGAGCCTGCCTGATGAATTTGCTGGAATTTTTTAATGTAATTTATCAGAATAGGGATGGAAAATTACTATCTGATGTATGATATTTAGATTTTTAAAAGGCTTTCGATAAAGTACCTCACAAGAGACTTTTACACAAACTCAAAGCACATGGAATCGGTGAAGAACTCTGTACATGGATCAGAGCCTGGCTTACTGAAAGAAAGCAGCCTGTAGTATTATACAGCGAAGCCTCATATTGGCTAGACATAACAGATGGTGTGCCACAGGGGTTGGTCCTAGGCCCAATTCTTTTCATGATATACATTAATGACCTAGAACTCAGTGTCATATCTAAGATCTCCAAATTTGCTGATGATATTAAACTAGGAGGTAGAGCTGTAAACAGGTGGGACTGCAAGATGATTCAAAGAGGTCTTAACTTACGAGGAAAGTGGTCAGACAGATGGCAGATGAAGTTTAATGTAGACAAGTGTATAGTTATGCACTTTGGGTACAAGAATATAACTAAAGTAAATGAAGAAAAGGACCATGAAGTTGTCATTAGTAACAACTTGAAATACACTAAGCAGTGTCCAGCAGCAAGCAAAAAAGGTAATCAAATGTTAGGTTTCATAGCCTGGAACATAGATTATGAGACACCAGAAACAATTCTCACACTTCACAATTCTCTACTAAGACCATACCTTGAATATGCAGTTGAGTTTTGGTCCCCAAACTATAAAGAAAGATGAGGAAAAATTAGAGCAAGTACAAAGATGCACAACAAAATTGATCTCATCCTTTAGAAATCTGGTATATGAGAAGTTGATTAGATTTCTTATCTCTTAAAAAATGTAGACTTCATGGCAATTTAATCCAAGTATTCATAATTCTGAACAAGTTCGATAAAGTAAACCACGAGCATCTTTTTGAAATACAAGAAAATATGGCTACTACGAGAAATGGAATAAAACTCAAAAGCTAAGAGATGTATTATGGACGTGGGAAATTTTCTTTTCATATAGGTGTGTTGAGCACTGGAATAAGTTACCATCAGACATAGTGAATGCTAAAACTATAAATACCTCCAGAAGTTGTTGAAATGTATATTTTATTTATTCATGTGTTATTTGAGAAAAGAGTGGTAATGGGGACACTAGAAGGTTAATGTGCAGCAGCAGGGAGTTGGTGAAAGCTTAAAGAAGTACTAAGTGGAATTAAATTTGTCATGTCAAATTAGATTTTTTTTTTTCAAACAACCCAGTCATGGGCCAGTCAGGCCTCCTGTTGTCTGTCTTTCTCATGTAAACTTCTCTTTTTTTACTTAGGTGAATTACTCTTTATGTGATGATGCTTCTGTCTCCAGCCAAATGCATAGCAGAGTTTACTTTTGCAGGATTGGAAGCATTAATCCCCTCTTCCTGCAAGATGACCTCTTCATGCAATCCATTGTTCGGCCATTAGTGTTCTGATGCCTTCAGGGATATCGGGCTTGGAAAAACTCCTTTCTCTGGCTTCCATTCACCTTTTGTCTGCCTGTAGTTGCTGCAAGCATGTTATCAGTGAGGCAAAGCATTCCTATATTCAAAGGGAGTGCGATAATCTCCTTATCATCCTCTGTTAGGTCTCTCTGGTCTTTAGCTGAGGGCATCTCTAACAACTTTTGTTGCTCTTCCTTCCTTCTCTTTTCCGTTCTGAGGGTACTATATCTGTTTCTCCCATTGACAAAGCAACTCTCTTTGGTTCCTGTTTCTCCTTTAACTCCACCTTGGATGACTCTAACATTCCTTCACCCCCTGATGCTTTTCTTACTAATCCATTGTCTCTTCCCATAATCTCTTCTCAGACTGTCTGAAAAGTGCTTCTTTCTCAGGACACAAGTAAGGCTTATGGTCCTGCTGGCATCCATCCCCTTGTGCTGAAAGAGTGTGCCTCTGAACTTACACCTGTGCTTGCTCATCTGCTCCGTTTCTGCTTAAAAGCCAAAACTTTTCCTTCTCTTTGGAAACATGCAATGATATATCCTGTCCCTAAGAAGGATGATGGTTCTGAACACTCTAACTCTCATCCTATTGCTTTGACATCTACCGTTTCCAAAGTCTATGAATCCCTCCTCAACTCCCATATTCTTAAACACCTTGAAGATCACAGTCTTCTCTCTGATCACTCTAAGGCCAGATCCACCAGGGATATTTTTCCTATCATCCTAATGTCTGGTCATCATCCTTGAAAGATTTTTGGGAGACAAGTGTAGTTACCCTTGACGTATCTAAGGCTTTTGACAGGGTGTGGCATCAGGGTCTCATCTCTAAGCTCCCCTCTTTTGGCTTCCCTCCCTCACTTTGATCTTTCATATCTAGCTTCCTCTCTGGCGTATCTGTCTCTCTGGTTTTTGATCGATCAGCCTCCCCACTTTTCTCCATCGATAGTGGTGTCCCTCAAGGTTCTCCTCTTCTGTTTCCTACACAGTTTTCTCCTTTTTCAGTGATTTTCTCTCCTCCACAAATAATCCAAGGCACTTATACAATGACAGCTCAACGCAGCATTCATCCACATCCTTCAGTTCTGCTTCCTCTTCTCTCACTTGATCAGCATCTTGTCTTGACACATCTTCCTTAGTAAACTCTGACTGGATATCTCAGTGGGGTAAACAAAACTTCGTTAAGTTTGATGCCTCCAAGACCCAATTTCTACCCATCTCTATCGAAAATTCTTTGCAACTCTTGTCTTTCCTTTGACATTTCTGTAATTCCACCTCATGACTCACTGAACATGATTTGTGTTACTGTAAGATCTACTCTTTCTTGGAAACCCCACATTACGGGAATAGTTAAGTCTTTTTCAAAGAAACTGGGTGTCTTCTTAAGATGTTGAAACTTATCTTCTTAACAGTTGCTCCATTTATACAAGGGATTAATTCTTCCTTGTAAGGAGTACTGCTCTCACTTAACAGAGTTGAGTCAAAAGCAATCTGACATATAAACTGTACCAAGCTAACTTCCAAACTTGACTCCCATGCCCTACGCCTCAATGTTGGTTTACTTTCCTTCTGTAGGTATTACTTTTGTTCCTGCTCTCAAGAGCTTGCTGCTTGCGTGCCCCCACCAAGCAATACTCGGCATGCTGCTATGTCACTTGATTATTGTGTGGCCATCAGCAACTCAAGGGTGGGTTGTTTTGATACCTACTTCTTTCCTTGCACATCAAAGCTTTGGGACTCTCTACCTTCTCATGTGTTTCCCAGTAAGTAGCTATGATCTGGCATATTTCAAAAGACAGGTCTTTCACTTCCTCCAGTATTCATGAATACTTTCCCGTCTTTTCTTTTTCCATTTCGTAATTCTTTCTGTGTTCCAATTAAGCCCCGGCCTTGATTTGGACTTTTGTCCATGACTAGAGCCTTCAACGTAAGAAAAAAAAAGAATGTGTGCAAATAGATAGAGAAGAGGGTGAGTGGTTCCAGATAAAGGTTGGTCTATGGCAGAGATGTGTGTTGTCACCATTGCTGTTTGATTTGTTTATGGATGGAGTAATGAGGGTGGTTAATGCAAGGGCTTGGAGAGAAGGGTGAGTATGTAGGCTGTAGGCAGTGATGGGACCAGGGGAATGAGTCAGTTCGTGTTTGTTTATAAGATAGCACTGTTGGCATATTCAAGTGTGAAACTGCAGAAGTTGGTGTCAGAGTCAAGGAGATTGTATGAAAAGGAGTAACTTATAACTTGCGAATAAATGTGTTAAAAGGAAGGATTTGGGTTGAGCAGCTTAGTTGGGATGTGAGTTTGAGTGAAGGAAACTTTGGACGAAATAGAGTATTTTTGATACTTGGACATGGCAGTGAATGGAATTATGGAAGTGGAAGTGAGTCATAGGATGGGTGAAGTGATGAAGGCTCTGGGAGCACTGAGGAATTGTGCTGAAGGGCAAAAGTGGGCATTTGAAGGTATAGTGGTCCCATCATTGTTCTATAGATGCAAGGCATGGGCTGTAGTAAGATTATGTGGAGAAAGGGGGATGTGTTGCTGATAATATCTTTGAGAACAGTACGTGGCATGAGGTGGTTTGATTGAGTAAGTAATAAAAGAGTAAGAAAGAGGTATGGTAATAAGAAGGGTGAGGTTGAGAGAGCTGGAAAGGGTGTGTTGAAATGGTGTTATATACAAGAAAGAGGATTGTTTGTCAGAAGTGGGGGGGGGGACACCAAATTGGAGATGGAAGGATGTATTAGAAATGATTTTAAGTGCTTGAGGCCTGAACATGCAGGTGAGGGAAAGGCATGCATGGAATAGAGTGACTTTGAGCGATGTGGTATACAGGGGTTGATGTGCTGTCAGTGGACTTCACCAGAGCATATGAAGCAGCTGGGGGAAACCACTGTTGTGGATGGGACTGTGATTTTGATGTATTACACATGTCACAGTTGGAAAATGGATGTGAGAGAATGAGGCCTGTTTTTCATCTGTCAGTGATGGTACCTTGCTTATGTGTGAAACAGCTTACAGGTTTGAAAAATATCTTTTTCTTGTAATTAATTTCTTCCTAATATTTTTCATTCTCTTTTCATATACTCTAATATATATTCTGCACAAAGATAGATTAGATTTGCATGTGCTGATGATGATATTGATATATGTCCCAAGAAATTTTTCAGTTTCACAGTTCATGTGCTTGTAGCTACACCAGTTTCAGTTACACTATTTTGGTTCAATTCATCAGCCACCAAGTTTCAAAATGAATGAAAAATTATACTGAATTTTCCCTGTTAGGTTTAACAGAACGGGAAATATTTTGGATAGTGTATCTCCTCCTCTGCCATTATCATTGTCTACAAGCTGCAGTGTTTAGGACATAAACGTTCAGGAAGGCATGAGGTTTTAAGGAAAAGAGCGAATTTGAGTGATGTATGAAGGGGGCTACATGCTGTCAGTGGACTGAACCAGGGCATATGAAGTAGTCAGGGAAAACAACGGAAAGGTCAGCAGAGCCTGGTTCTGGACAGTAGGATTTGGTGACGGTACAATATGACAGATGGAAAAGAGATATGAATGAATGAGACTGTCTTTGTCTTCATGGCACTTGCTCACTAACATGGGAAACAGCAGACAAGTAAGAAAGAGAGATATGAACATGTGATAAAGGAATACACAATAAGCCCCTTTATTGGAACAATTTAGTAAATGATGAACAGTATGGATTTGTACCACATAAAAATACATAATCATAATCATAGCTACTATGCACTCTAAATGACATTTATGTAAATTTATCACAGTGTGAATGAATGAACACTTTTTCTGGATTTTACAAAAGCATTTGACAAAGTGAATCAATAAGTACTATAAGAAAAATGGAAGGACAAAATATTAAAAGAATACTAAGAATATGGATTATAATTATGATCAACAGAAATTCTGTTGTGTTCCACAAGGAATAGTGTTAACGACAGTACTCTGTTTTAATCAGTATATCGAATGTAGAGAAGGATGTAAGGGAAAGCATAATTAAAGGTTTTCATGTGACACAAGGGTAAGTCTGTCTGTCTGTATCTCTGACACCTGTTCCCTATGGGAACTCCCATCAAGAGGGTTGCCACCAGAAAAGAGTCTCCACTTTTCCCTCTCCTTACATGCCTCCCTCACGTACATCATTCGAAGTATTCTTCCCCCATTTTTCTCCCTAAAGTACTCTTCCACTCAATTTCTCTATGTCACAAGTGGTCTTCCTCACACCAACATAAGATTAAGTAAAACTAGATAATGATAAGGACTAAGAAAAACTACATAAAGACTGGAGAATATATAGAGAATGGCAGAGGAGAACCTCATGGAATTTATTGAGGAGAAATTTGAACTGTTAAGTTATGGAGAGGTTAACCATGTATCAGCTTGTTTTTTCAAAGGCCCAACAGGGAAAGAAATTGTAGGCAAAGAAAATGTCAAACACTTGGGAGGTTATGTAAGTGTAAAACTTGAATATAAGGAGCATATCAACAAAATAGTGTTTTTAAGCCAAATGATGAGTGGTAGGATAATGAGAACTTTCAGAACACACGACAGAAAGCTGATGAAATCTTTCTATATGCATTTAAAGAGAAAATAGAAACACTGCATCAGTAAAACTGATGGACTGGAGCACCTTAAGAGTTATGAGAGGATGAAAGAGGTGGAATTGCCTAGTCTGGAAAGAAGAGAACAGTACAAGATGATATTCATCCACTAGAATAAGGAATGATTACTCCCATGAAGATGTACTGTCTTAAGCGCAGTTGGAATTAAGTGAGGGATTTGACACTGAACAGGGCATGGACTTGACTGTGGAAGGAGTGTGTTCATGACGTCAGAGGTCTTCCCAACACCCAAGATCATGCAACTACAATTGTCAGACTTGTAAAGCAGGTGCAGGGTGAGGGTTATGATGACAAGGAAGAGGTTGATGTGTAAACTTACTGAATCCCACCATGGTGAAGAGTTTGATGAGAAGGAAGAGGATGATGTCTGAACTCACTGAGTCTCACCAGGAAGAGCTGTCTGCAGTGGAATTGGTAGAGGTGAGTGCATGGCAGCAGGAAGAAGACAGAGAAGAAATAAGAATCTGAAAGTATACTCCTTCTTACAGAGGAGCCTGAAATTGAAGAGAAACCTTGAGGAACCTTTAAAAAAATCTCTGGCTTCTCCTCTCCCAGCATCACTCTAGCAAACATGAAAGCTCTGTCACTTTTCCCTTACCCAAAGATGATGAAGACCCTTCAAGTTCACCTCAGCAGTGATGCTGTTGCTGGTGAATCCAGTAACTCCTCTAGAAGTGGGTTTATGCATGGCAAGCAGCTTGTTTAGATGTAAGTATTTGCATCGAGTTTCATGCCCCCTTTTCAAGGCTGCTTGCTGGATGTGGGTGATTCTCAAATTGGCAGTGTGATAATTTCACCCCACAGTCAGTCACCCTCCTGCCATGCCAAAGGCAATACATTATCTTGAGTTCTTTAGAAAGGAAATTGAATGGCTTTTAGCTACAAATAGAGTACTGGGTAGATGATCCTGAATTATTTAACAATAGTGATCTGTCTTTAGATAATAATATTTGGTTTTATGGACAATGCATCTTGAAGCATTGAAAGGTAACCCAGATGAAGCAGAAGGAGGTTTTTATAGCATAAATGGAGGCAGTGTTGCCAGCATGTGCTTGACCTTAGCACCACTGCATTTGACTAATGTAGTTGATAGTCGTACAAACTTTATAAATTTTTTTAATGAAAGAATTATCAATGAATCATTGATTTATAAAAAAAAATATTTTAATAAATCTTTCCATGGTTTACCCCAGACGCTTCACATGCCTTGATTCAATCCACTGACAGCACGTCAAACCCTGTATACCACATCGCTCCAATTCACTCTATTCCTTGCCCTCCTTTCACCCTCCTGCATGTTCAGGCCCCGATCACACAAAATATATATACATATACATATACATATATATATATACATATACACAAGATATATACATATATACACCTTTACATACATATTCATGCTTGCTTACCTTTATCCATTCCTTCACTACCCCGTCCCACTGGAAATAGCATCGCTACTCCCTGCTTCAGCGAGGAAGAGCTGGGAAAAGAGACAAAATATGTATGTATATATATTTTCATGCATAATTGCTGTTTCTAACATAACGAAGGTAGTGCCAAGAACTTGAAGAAAGACTTCATTTGATGACATACATTCTATAACTGCCATGTGCAATGCTCAGAAACCACAGCTCTTTACCCACAACTGGGCCTCACAGACCTTTCCATGTTTGACTCTAGCTGCTTCACATGCCCTGATTCAGTCCATTTACAGCACAATTCCTGTATACCACATCATTTCAATTCATTCTACCCTGTACATGCCTTTCACCTTACTGTATATTCAGGCCCTGATCTTTATGAATATTTTTCACTCCATCCTTCCATCTCCAGTTTAGTCTCCCTATTCTCCTTGTTCCCTCCACTTCTTAAGCACAAATCCTCTTTATTTACATCTTATTTATTCTCCTTGTACGGCCAAACAGTTTCAGCACACCCTCTTCAGCTCTCTCAACCATACTCATGTTATTACTACTCCTCTCTCTCACACTCGGTCATACCACCTCACACCACACATTGCTCACGGATATTTTATTTTCAATACTTCCTCCCTCATCTGCAAATCCTCATCTATATTCTATGCCTCACATCCAAATAACATTGATGGAACTATTATACCTTCAAACACACCTATTTTTGCCCTCCCAGGTGGACAGTCTATCTTTCCACACAATCTTCGTTGCCCCCATAGCTTTGGCCTCCTCACCCACCCTATAACTCATTTCCATTTCCATGTTTCCATTTGCTGTCGTGTCCACTCCCAGGTATCTAAAACATTTCACTTCCAAATTTTCTCTGTTCAAACTCACACCCCCAACTAACCTGACCATGCTAAATCGAATAACTGTGATTTTATTTGCACTCACTCTCAACTTCCTCCATTCCTGCTTTCTCCCTAACGCAGACACCAACTTTTGCGGTTTCTCACTCGCATCTTTCACCATTGCTTTATCATCAGCAAACAACAACTGACACACTTCCTCAACTCCCACATTCCATACAGACTGTATACTCGCTCTCTTTCCAAGACTTGCATTTACCTCCATCACCACTCAATCCATTAACAAATTTAACAGCCATTGACACATTACACACCTCTGCTGCAGACCAACCTTCACTTGGAATCACTCACTATTTTCTTCCTACTCATACACATGCCATACACATTTAATAAAAACTTCACTGCCATATATCCTCAAGATCTTACTCAGGTGTCTTTATTAACCACATCATATGGTTTCTCCAAATCCATAAATGCTACCTACGAATCCTTCTGTTTCTTGAAGTATCTCGCACACACACACACACACACACACACACACACACACACATACAATTTCTTTAAAGAAAACACCTGATCGACAAATCTACTGCAACCTCTGGAACACACTGTTCTTCCCCAAATTGATTTTCTCTGCCTGCCTTTACCCTCTCAATCACTACTCTCTCATACAATTTACCAAGTTCATTCAACAAGCTTATACCTCTTTAATTTGAACATTCACCTTTATCCCTGTAGCCTTTATTCAGTGGCGTTATATAAGCATTCTGCCATTTCTCAGGCACGTCACCATGATCCATACTTACATTGAAAATCCCAGCTAACCAATCAGCAGCATGGTCATTCCCATTCCTAAGAAATTTGAGTGCAGTAACATCCACTGTAGTCATGTTTTGTACTATGTACTGCTTTCATCACTTCTACAGCTTTCATCACTTCTACTCTCTTCACCATGCCACTCTCCATGACTCTCTCACTTCGCATACCCTACTGGCCCAAACACTCTACAATTGCATCCTTATCAAACACATTCAGTAGTCCTTCAGAACACTAGCTCCATCTCCTGCTCATTTCTTCACCATCTGTTACCACTTTTGATGTTCCAACTTTGTACGCTTTGTTTTTTGTACTTTATACACCTTCTTTCAAAACATCTTATTCTCCCCAGAGTTTACTGATACTTGCTCACCCCAGCTATTATTTGCCTGTTTTTATCCCTTCCAACTTTCTCATGAGCTCCAGCTGCATTCCCTTATAAAATCTCTAAATCATTTGCTCTCCTTCATAGGGATTGCTCTTATACCTCTCTTTTCTCTTTCACTCACAACTTCACCTCTTCATCCCACCACTCTACACTTTCTAGATCTGTCATCCTCCCATCTTACACATGCCATATGCATCTCTTGCACTTGTCAGCACTGCATCCTAACAGTCTCCCATTCCTCACCCACTCTTCTGTTTTCAGTTACTCACACCTTTTACCATTCTGCACTTAATCTCTCCTTGTATTTCGTCACACAAGCCTCTTTTCCAGGCTCACTAACTCTCATTACTCTCTTCTTATCCATGATGTTTCCTTTTTCAAAAACCTGTTCAAATCTTCACCCTTGTCTCTTTTAGGTAATGATCAAAGATCCCACCAGCTGCCCCTTTCAGCACTTACATTCAAAAGTCTCTCTTTTACTTGCCTATCAAGTGATATGTAATCCAATAATGTTTGCTGATCAGCCTTCCTACTCACATATGTATGCTTGTGTATGCCACTCTTTTTAAACCAGATGTTCCTAATCAGTTCTTTTTCAGCACACAACTCCACAAGCCGTTTACCATTTTCATTCACTCTTCTAAGTATCCAGTGCTCCCTAATTATACCCTCAACTGCCACATTACTCACCTTTGCATGTAAACAATTTTGCATCAAAGCTGATGACACACTCACCCAACTGCTTCCAAAGCACTTGCCTCTCATGGTATTTCTTCTCATGGCCAGGTGCATCCACTTTCATTTTCACCCATATCAGTCAAGAGCTCACTTCTTTAAACTCTGTAATTCTTCCATAACTCTTGCTTTAGCGATAGTGCTACTCTTTTGTTTGCTCTTTTACTCTCACCAATCCCTGACTACTCTTAAGACATTTCCAAACCATTGAGCAGTAAATCTGCATTTCTTTTGGTAAATGTTTCTGCATTTTATGCCCATATGATTTTTCCTTTTTACAAGGGCTTACATGAATTTAATCATGTTTCATTTACCACTTGGATTATAATGTGAATTAGTATACAGTGATTTTATTCCTAAAAGCAAAATTTTGGAAGTGAAAGTTGTGAATTGTTAATTATTGCATACACAAGGATGGCTAGCATATGATATGATTCTGATGTCATTAGTTGTGTTAGGAATTTTTGTTTTTAAACTAGATACACATTTATAGTAACCTTTTGGGTCTGGAATCTACATGCAGTTAAGGGAAACTTTGGTAGTTGGATAGAAGAAGCCACTCTGCCTCATTGCCATATTTATATATAGCAGTTGATTTCTGTTGGGCAACTGTCATGCATCATTTTTCTGTGTTGATTTTCAAGCTGGGTGATCACTTCTCATGTTGCTGAATGTAGGAGGGAAGGTCTCACAGGGAGTTACATTTTAAGTTTGTAAAGATCTTTACAAATTAGAGCATTTGATAAACAGACGTTCATTCTAAGATCAAAGCAAAAGTATGTAGTAAAGATACATACAAATTAGAGCATTTGATAAACAAATGTTGCATTTGATAAACAAATGTTCAATGTAAGATGAAAGCAAGAGTATGTGTGTTTTATACTGTAGTTCCCACCATATGTCTTCCTTCAGGTGTACCACATATACACAGATTGAACATATGCCTATGAACATATTCCAGAGCTGCTAATTAACCCATAGATTTTGATTATAGTATACAACTGTCATTCTGACTGTAAATAGCTTATTTACATGTTACCACCTGAAATTTTATTCCTTGCCCAAAAGGTTGATGCCTGATGCACCTGCCATCATAATTGTATGCTTTGGTAAATATCATAAGATTTATTGAATTTTTTTTATTCTCATTATTATTGTTCTATTTTTTATTGTTATGATAATAGTATTTTTTATTAATTTTCAGTATTATTGATTTTTTTCTGCTTATGTGTTTAAATGCTGATACAATACCTTGTTTTGTTTATTCTATTTTTCCTTTTTCTCCTTTTATCTAAGTATTGATCTTTTTTTTTTCTGTTTTGCAACAAAGTATATATTTGAGTACTATTAACTTGATTGGTGATCTGTGTTTGTTTGCCTGTTTGTAAGTTTTGCCTTGACTCCCACAATTTTGGTTAGTTTGAAATAAATTTGATGTATATGCTACAAGCCTCTAAGCAAGTGTTTTATGGGTTTAGCATTTGATGTCTATTTTCTAGTTAATCTCATCTAGATTTTGCATAAATCACTTCCAAAGAAGAAACTAAATGATTTTAGGGGGATAGTATTTGTTTGGTTGATGTACTCATACCTGTACTACAGTGATGAGCAATTTTGGCTCAGTTTTTAAGGATTAGGTATTCCCAAAATTCCTTTGTAACGAATGGTTAGCTTTTGAAAGATTAAGTTTTTCATTATGAAGAGATGAGAGCTCTGTCATATAATGACAAGAGGTTAATAGTTGAGCCTTACTTTAGATTGCAGCCCTGCAAAAATTTCAGTGCCATCCTACGTTAACTACTTGTCACTTTTGTTTGTTCCATTTTCCATATCCGGAAATATTTGTTAAACCTTTTGCTTTGGCACGATGGCACAACAATGTTCATATCTTTACATAAACATAGCTTTAGTTTATTGATAGTTAATGATGCTTAGATAAATACAGATAGATTCTGGTGTGTAATGTGCATAAGGAAAGTATGCTATGAATGTTTAGCAGCAGAATATTAGTTTTGACACTTTGTTGTTACCATTGAATTTACTTGCTCAGTATTTTTCTTTGTTAAAGAACTTTTTAAAAGTTGGGATATTTATGCATCATTCTTCCCTGAGTTTCAGTATCTTTGGTCATACCATTTATTTTTCACTGGTTTCTTTGTGATAAATTTATGGACAAGTGACTTCAGCTACTAATCATCTCAATTAGGTTTCCTTCCAAACCCTGTTAATATCACATTTTTCAGGTTGTATAGATGATGTAAATACCATTTCACAGATGGTCATGAAAAAAAAATGCATCCCTGCTGGACAGTTCACAAGAGGCTGGATGGGCTGGAGCTTTGGTAAAGAGAAGCAGGGCTCTCATTTCATGTGGAGCCACCGTCATTAGGAAGAAAGTGCTTTTGGAACCAGTCTGAATCAGGCACTGTTGTTTATATAATGTAGCTAAATCAGATGGTTGGGGAGATCCATGATAACATGAGGTTTCCTTCTTCCCTCAAGATTAGGCTTTAGGTGATGGCGGCCATCTGCATTAGCACAGAAATACAGTCCTTTTCTTGTGGCATTGGGCGCTAGAAAACTTTTGTGGGCTTGGCTGTTCTCAGGTAAGGCTCACAAGGTTAAAGTCATATCTCATCTTGTGGCTTTTGGCAGAATATCTTTACATTCCATTTGTTAGCATTCTTTGTCTCCCACCCACTCTCTTATGCATCAGTCCATATTGATTTTGAAAACAGTGAAGCTATCCTGGGTAGCAAATTTATTGGCTGCATTCTGCAAACCCACACCACGTACTGGGATTCCCTCAGTACGGTGCTTTTGGTATTGCTTAAGCACAGCATTATCAATTTGTTTGCTCTTTCCTTACCTCTTAAGTTTTCTAGAAGAGGAAGGGCTGCTGTCCTGAGCCCTGAGCACAAGCAACCTTCTTTGTTTTGTCTAGAGTCTTTTCCATAGTCTTCCATAAGGCAGGAGTTACTCTTTCCATGCCCATGATGCTCTTATCATTTTTAAGCTTTTTAGCATTACACTACTAAGGTGTATCCTGGACCTCTTGGCTTGTACACCACTGCTACCATTCTTTTTGTCATAATGTATCACCAAAGAATGGGCTTTGCACTCAAAAACACAGAAATTGTGTTAGAACACAAGCATTGAGATTATTTAAGTCTTGACCAGGTGTGTGCTTATCTTAAACTTTTGGCTAGTGACTGAGCTAGATGTTATGGCGTCCAGTACTTTCTACACAAATTATTTTGTAGATGTAAATGTACAGAAATCAGTATGGCATAATTGAAATACTTTAGATCAGTGTAAAAGTAAGGGAAGTATGTCTCGACAGAATGTTATATGTGAATTAGATTAGAGAAACATGCACTTATGATTCTGTACAAGCTGTTACATGTTGCATCTTGAAATTTGTACTCATATTATTTTTGTAGGTGTAGTTGTACAGAAATCAGGATTGCACCAATGAAATATTGTAAATAGATATAATGCTAAGCGAACAGTGGAGGGAGAATGTTGAATGTGAATAAGAAAAACATACACCAAGGTTATGCTCACAAGATGTTACATGATGTAGCATCTTGGATTTTTACCCACATTACCATTGTTTGTGTAGATGTACTATGCAGAAATTGGTGTAGCTCCTTTAGAACATTGTAAATTTACCCATTCAGTGTCACCATAGAAGCTGAATTTTTGATCAGCCATTATGAGTTATTCTCCAAACGGAAATATAATGTATTCAGTTCCGTACTGGTATTGATATGAGTGCACTAAGAAAATATGATAAAAGATATGTATAATTAGTTAGTTGCAATGATATAGTTAGATTTGAGTATCATGTGCAAACTACATGATTGCCATTCATCAACTTCCTTCACTCCCTCACACTTCCTCTAGTGTGTAAAAGTGTACTGTGATGATTAATTTGCGATGCTGATTTTGGTCTTACTCAGTTTTTCTGCATATGCATGTTCAGAAATGATTGCAACCAAATTATAAATATGAATACATCTTTGCTAGTGCAAACCGATTATATTGACGTAGTTACTATTGTCATTGCATAAAGGTTGTCGATATCTCCCAATTAGTGATGCTCTTAGTCTTACCTTTTAATACATGCACTTATGCATGGTCTGTAATGTTGTATTAACTAAACAGTAAATGTTGTAATGACATTACTGTTACCATCACTATATCAAATAATTACGATATTTGCCGATGTTTTACACATCATTTGTACACTATATTTACATGCTTTCATTTGTTTATCGATTATTGCTTTATAATTTTGTATGCACCAAATAGTAAATACTATAACAATTTCATTATTATGAAACATGCTGAAGTTCTTGCTACTGCTATTATGTACATATTCACAATATTTATCAATTTATTGTCCAGTTTTTGGTATTACTCTTATATTTCACTTACATTTGTTCATAAATGATTGCTCTGTGGTATTGTGTACACCAAATATTCCCTTATTACAAAGTGAATATGCTGAAGTAATTGCTACTGCCATAGCATAAATGTCTATGACATGATAAATTTTTGATACTGTCTTCAGTCTTACACTCACTTTTTACATACATTTGTTCATAAATGATTGTATTGCATAAAATAGTAGTGAATATTTTAACACATCATGCCATAGCTAATCAGTAACTCATAGGTAGAAATATAAAGCTTATGTGTGGCTCACACTTCAATAACCTCTGTTCACAGGTCCCCTCACCACCAACAAACATGACACTGACAAAGCACGTACACACTGAAATGACCAGACAGGCACTAAACATGTCCTCTCAGCTCACTCATAAACACCACTCCATAAGTTATATAACTTTCCCCCTTGATAGACACTATTGCATTGTTTTGTCTATGCTCTGGACTTCACTCATCCCATCACTAAGCTTCAACCTCATGGAGGTTAAAAGACAGCCGCTGTTGCCCAGTGTTTTCTCACAATGTCCCTATCTCGTCCTAGTGACGGTAGCATGGACTTTGATATATTGCAGCTCCGATAGTGTGACAAATATGTTAGTAGACTGACAGCTGTATATACACCATGAATTGAATTTGAATCATGGGTCTTTTAACCTCCTTGTGGCCATATGGGTCCGACACCCCACCAAATGTTCAAATCTGAGATGTGTATATGCATATAACCATGAGGAAAATGAAAGTGTTAGATTCCCAAGTGCACTTTTGCGTAATGATCACATCATCAGGGGAGATAAAGGAATGAGATGGAAAACGTAGAACAGTCAGTTGATATACAAGGAAGAGACATAGCTAAGATGCCATTGGTAAACAAGTGTTAGTGGAAGGTGGTGTTCAGGTCTGGCAACATGCCAAACTTTTACTGGCATTAATATTACAATTCTTTGTGTATTTGATGATAGAAAGACTCGGTGATATTTCTCATGGTAAAGGAGTTATAGTTGCTAATTGAATTCACATTTCTCCAGTCAGTTCAGTAGTCTTGATTTTTGACATGATTAAACAAAACTTTTGATTCTTGTCCTGTTCTTATACTATATTTATGTTGCTTAAGTCTAACATAGAGATCCCTACAAGTCTGCCCTACATTAAACAAAACACAGATTTTACAGAGGAGTCTATAAGCACAGCCTGTGGAATTTCCCTTAAAAGGCAGGTGGTCAGTGTTACATAATGGGCTGTTTTGCGCCATATTGTTTTTTGAGTTTTGGCTATATGGCATCACTGTCATCTACTGTCATGATCTCTGTTTACCCTTTCCTGTAAACAGCCACCCTCACTCCCCCATCTGCAGTCAGTGCCAGTATTAGCTGTTATCTAACTTTCGTACAGTAGTAGGCACCCAACATTATGTATTGTTGGGCCTATTTGTATCATAATTGTATGGTGAATTTGGGTGATGTGGCATCTTTGACATGTACTATCATGCTCTCTCTTTGGACATCCCTATAAACAGCCGTGGTGAACATTGGTGTTAGCCAAGACATTTGGAGGTGGGGAGGAAGGTGCCTTGTGCTCCTCCCCTCCTCCCACAGCCAGCTATGACACAGTATTGCATAAGTAACTCCTCTTACCTGTGTTTTTCATCCAGTTTAATCTTTTTGTGTATTGGCTTATTCCTTGATACCTTATTTTCCTTAAATATGCTGCCTTACATTTTTTTTTTTTTTTTTTTTTTTTTTTTTTTGCTTTGTCGCTGTCTCCTGCGTTTGCGAGGTAGCGCAAGGAAACAGACGAAAGAAATGGCCCAACCCACCCCCATACACATGTATATACATACGTCCACACACGCAAATATACATACCTACACAGCTTTCCATGGTTTACCCCAGACGCTTCACATGCCTTGATTCAATCCACTGCCAGCACGTCAACCCCGGTATACCACATCGCTCCAAATCACTCTATTCCTTGCCCTCCTTTCACCCTCCTGCATGTTCAGGCCCCGATCACACAAAATCTTTTTCACTCCATCTTTCCACCTCCAATTTGGTCTCCCTCTTCTCGTTCCCTCCACCTCCGACACATATATTCTCTTGGTCAATCTTTCCTCACTCATTCTCTCCATGTGCCCGAACCATTTCAAAACACCCTCTTCTGCTCTCTCAACCACGCTCTTTTTATTTCCACACATCTCTCTTACTCTTACATTACTTACTCGATCAAACCACCTCACACCACATATTGTCCTCAAACATCTCATTTCCAGCACATCCATCCTCCTGCGCACAACTCTATCCATAGCCCACGCCTCGCAACCATACAACATTGTTGGAACCACTATTCCTTCAAACATACCCATTTTTGCTTTCCGAGATAATGTTCTAGACTTCCACACATTCTTCAAGGCTCCCAGAATTTTCGCCCCCTCCCCCACCCTATGATCCACTTCCACTTCCATGGTTCCATCCACTGCCAGATCCACTCCCAGATATCTAAAACACTTCACTTCCTCCAGTTTTTCTCCATTCAAACTCACCTCCCAATTGACTTGACCCTCAACCCTACTGTACCTAATAACCTTGCTCTTATTCACATTTACTCTTAACTTTCTTCTTTCACACACTTTACCAAACTCAGTCACCAGCTTCTGCAGTTTCTCACATGAATCAGCCACCAGCGCAGTATCATCAGCGAACAACAACTGACTCACTTCCCAAGCTCTCTCATCCCCAACAGACTTCATACTTGCCCCTCTTTCCAAAACTCTTGCATTCACCTCCCTAACAACCCCATCCATAAACAAATTAAACAACCATGGAGACATCACACACCCCTGCCGCAAACCTACATTCACTGAGAACCAATCACTTTCCTCTCTTCCTACACGTACACATGCCTTACATCCTCGATAAAAACTTTTCACTGCTTCTAACAACTTGCCTTACATGTATGTAAAGAAAATGTCATCTGCTTTAATTGGTTAAGATATTCTTTATAGTATTGTTATTACAGAAGGCTTCATTTACATTAAAGGATTTAAACAACCCAGGAAGTCATGTGAAATTATCACTAAAAGGGAGAACTAAAAGATTATTGGTATCACAGGGAGATTTAGGTTTAACTCTATAAAAGGATTTTTTACCAACTTAGGGAATTTTTCAATGAAAGATCTAGAATACTTTAACTTGGGTCCAATAGAATATATCTTATCGAACTCATCAATGAATTCCGGACTGCACATACATAATGTTCTAAGGAACATTGACTGGAATGATGATAGTACAGTGAAAGGATAGCACAACAGAGCATGGGCTTATTTCAACATAAAGCTGCCTTTGATCACCATATTTACTGGGAAGAACCTAAGACCATAGCTAAATCAAATTGTTTTAGTGAAAGAAATGTTATTGAATCATGTTTGATCTCTGGCGCATTGGATCATAATGTGAATATGTCCTTTTGCCATTTTAGATGTGACAAAATGCTAACTGAAATACTTATTAAGAAGCATCCATCAGGATGACCTTGTATGCACACGATGTACACGGTGTAAGGAGAGGAAGTTCAGATCTCAAGTCACATAATTATTGCCCACATACACTCCAGGGGTATTATGAAGCTCTACCTCACTGCTACCTGGGTGCTTTTAAAGACTTCAACACCTGTATCTCCCCCACTCTGAGGATATAATAAAAGAATGTTTATTTTCTTTCATACGATTTGCCATTTCCCACATTAGCGAGGTAGCATGAAGAACAGAGGACAGAGCCTTTGAGGGAACATCCTCACTTGGCCCCCTTCTCTGTTCCTTCTTTTGAAAAATTAAAAATGAGAGGGATAGAATATCCAGCCCCCCGCTCCCTGCCATTTTAGTTGCCTTCTGTGTCACACAGGGAATGCGTGGGAAGTTTTCTTTCTCCTCTATCTCCAGGGATAATAAATGAAAGTACTCACTGTTTTTATTTTCTCTTTCCAGTGATGATTGTTAGGGAGGTGAATGCAAGAGTTTTGGAGAGAGGGGCAAGTATGCAGCCTGTTGTGGATGAGAGGGCTTGGGAAGTGAGTCAATTGTTGTTCGCTGATGATACAGTGCTGGTGGCTGATTTTTGTAAGAAACTGCAGAAGTTGGTGACTGAGTTTGATAAAGTGAGTGAAAGAAGAAAGCTGAGAGTAAATGTGAATAAGAGCAAGGTTATTAGGTTCAGTAGGGTTGAGGGACAAGTTAATTGGGAGGTAAGTTTGAATGGAGAAAAACTGGAGGAAATGAAGTGTTTTAGATATCTGGGAGTTGATTTGGCAGCGGATGGAACCATGGAAGCAGAAGTGAGTCACAGGGTGGGGGAGGGGCGAAGGTCCTGGGAAAGATGAAAAATTTGTGGAAGGAGAGAACATTATCTCAAGAGAGCAAAAAAGGGTATGTTTGAAGGTATGATAGTTCCAACAATGTTATATGGTTGCGAGGCATGACACATTGATAGGGTTGTATGGAGAAGGGTAGATGTGTTGGAAATTAAATGTTTGAGGATAATATATGGTGTGAAGTGGTAAGTAAGTAATGTCAAGGAAAGAGAGAAGTGTGGAAATATCATTTTTCTCCATTCAAACTTACATCCCAAACTTGTCCCTCAACCATACTGAACCTAATAACCTTGCTTTTATTCACATTTACTCTCAACTTTTTCGTTTCACACACTTTTCCAAACTCGATCACCCACCTCTGCAGTTTGTCACATGAATCAGCCAATAGAGCTGTGTCATTGGCAAACAACAACTGACTCACTTCCCAGGCCCTCTCATCCACAACAGACTGCATACTCACCACTCTCTGCAAAACTCTTGCATTTCCCTCCCTAACCACCCCATCCATGAACAAATTAAACAACCATGGGAACATCACACACCCCTGCTGCAGACCAACATTTACTGGGAACCAATCACTCTCCTCTCTTCCTACTTGTACACATGCCTTAGATCCTTGGTAAAAAATTTTCACTTCTTAACAACTTACCTCCCTCACCATTTACTCTTAAAACTTTCCACAAATCATCTGTATCAACCCTGTAATATGCCATCTCCAGATCCATAAAATGTTGGGGTGAAGAAAGTGGTGAGAGTAAGTGAGCTTGGGAAGGAGACTTGTGTGAGGAAATACTAGGAGAGACTGAGTGCAGAATGGAAAAAGGTGAGAGCAAAGGACGTAAGGGGAGTGGAAGAGGAATGGGATGTATTTAGGGAAGCAGTGATGGCTTGTGCAAAAGATGCTTGTGGCATGAGAAGTGTGGGTGGTGGGCAGATTAGAAAGGATAGTGAGTGGTGGGATGAAGAGTAAGATTGTTGGTGAAAGAGAAGAGAGAGGATTTTGGATGATTTTTGCAGGGTAATAGTTCAAATGACTGGGAGATGTATGAAAGAAAGAGGTAGGAGGTCAAGAGAAAGGTGCAAGAGGTGAAAAAGAGGGCAAATGAGAGTTGGGGTGAGAGAGTATCATTAGATTTTAGGGAGAATGGAAATATGTTTTGGTAGGAGGTATATAAAGTGTGTGAGACGAGAACAAATGGGAACACGGTGAAGGGGGCTAATGGGGAGGTAGTAACAAGTAGTGGTGATATGAGGAGATGCAGTGAGTATTTTGAAGGTTTTTTGAATGTGTTTGATGATAGAGTGGCAGATGTAGAGTATTTTAGTCGAAGTGATGTGCGAAGTGAGAGGGTCAGGAGAATGGTTTGGTAAACAGGGAAGAGGTAGTGAAAGCTTTGTGGAAGATGGGAGCTGGTAAGGTGGTGGGTTTAGATGGTATATTAGTGGAATTTATTAAAAGAGTGGGTGACTGTTGTTGACTGGTTGGTGAGGATATTCAGTGTATGAATGGTTTATGGTGAAGTGCCTGAGGATTGGTGGAATGCATGCATTGTGCCACTGCACAAAGGCAAAGGGGATAAAGTGAGTGTTCGAATTACAGAGGTATAAGTTTGTTGAGTATTCCTGGGAAATTATATTAGAGGGTATTGATTGAGAGGGTGAAGGCATGCACAGAGCATCAGATTGGGGAAGAGCAGTGTGGTTTCAGAAGTGGTAGAGGATGTGTGGATCAGGTGTTTGCTTTGAATAATGTATGTGAGCATTACTTAGAAAAACAAATGGATTTGTATGTAGCATTTATGGATCTGGAGAAGGCATATGATAGAGTTGCTCTGTGGAGGGTATTAAGAATATATGGTGTGGGAGGCAAGTTGTTAGAAGCAGTGAAAAGTTTTTATCGAGGATGTAAGGCATGTGTACGAGTAGGAAGGGAGGAAAGTGATTCGTTTCCAGTGAATGTCGGTTTGCGGCAGGGGGGGGGCGTGATGACTCCATGGTTGTTTTAATATGTTTATGGATGGGGTTGTTAGGGAGGTGAATGCAAGAGTTTTGGAAAGAGGGGCAAGTATGCAGTCTGTTGTGGATGAGAGGGTTTGGGAAGGGAGTCAGTTGTTGTTTGCTGATGATACTGCGCTGGTGGCTGATTCATGTGAGAAACTGCAGAAGCTGGTGACCGAGTTTGGTAAAGTGTGTGAAAGAAGAAAGTTAAGAGTAAATGTGAATAAGAGCAAGGTACAGTAGGGTTGAGGGACATGTCAATTGGGAGGTAAGTTTGAATGGAGAAAAACTGGAGGAAGTGAAGTGTTTTAGATATCTGGAAGTGGATTTGGCAGCGGGTGGAATCATGGAAGCAGAAGTGAGTCACAGGGTGTGGGAGGGGGCGAAGGTTCTGGGAGTGTTGAAGAATGTGTGGAAATCGAGAACATTATCTTAGAAAGCAAAAATGTGTATGTTTGAAGGAATAGTGGTCCCAACTATGTTATATGGTTGTGAGGCTTGGGCTGTAGTAGAGTTGTGTGGAGGAGGGTGGATATGTTCGAAATGAGATGTTTGAGGACAATATGTGGTGTGAGGTGGTTTGATATAGTAAGTAATGAAAGGGTAAGAGAGATGTGTGGTGATAAAAAGAGTGTGGTTTAGAAAGGAGAAGAGGGTGTTTTGAAATGGTTTGGTCACATGGAGAGAATGAGTGAGGAAAGATTGACTAAGGGGATATATGTGTCAGAGGTGGAGGGAATGAGGAGAAGTGGGAGACCAAATTAGAGTGGAAGGATGGAGTGAAAAAAATTTTGAGGGGTTGGGGCCTGAACATGCAGGAGGGTGAAAGGCATGCAAGGAATCGAGTGAATTGGAACAATGTGGTATACTGGGGTCAACGTGCTGTCAATGGATTGAACCAGGGCATGTGAAGCATCTGGGGAAAACCATGGAAAGTTTTGTGGGGCCTGATGTGGAAAGGGAGCTGTGGTTTCGATGCATTATTCATGAAAGCTAGAGACTGAGTGTGAACGAATGTGGCCTTTGTTGTCTTTTCCTAGTGCTACCTCACGCACATGCAGGGGGAGGAGGTTGTTATTTCATGTGTGGCGGGCTGGTGACGGGAATGAATAAGGGCAGACAGTATGAATTATGTACATGTGTATATATGTATATGTCTGTGTGTGTATATATATATGTATACGTTGAGATGTATAGGTATGTATATGTGCATGTGTGGATGTGTATGTATATACATGTGTATGTGGGTGGGTTAGGCCATTCTTTCGTCTGTTTCCTTGCGCTACCTCGCTAACGCGGGAGACCAACAAAGTATGATGATAAATAAATAGATATATATGTATATTATTTATTATATATTTATTTTGCTTTGTCTCTGTCACCTGCGTTAGCGAATTAGCGCAAGGAAACAGATGAAAGAATGGCCCAACGCACCCACATACACATGTATATACAAACACGTCCACACACACACATGTACATACCTATACATCTCAACATATACATATATATACACACACACAGACATATACATATATACACATGTACATAATTTATATTGTCTGCCTTTATTCATTCCCATCGCCACCCCGCCACGCATGAAATAACAGCCCCCTCCCCCCTCATGTGCGCGAGGTAGCGCTAGGAAAAGATAACAAAGGCCACATTTGTTCAGACTCAGTCTCTAGCTGTCATGTAATAATGCACCGAAGCCACAGCTCCCTTTCCACATCCAGGCCCCACAGAAATTTCCATGGTTTACCCCAGACACTTCACATGCCCTGGTTCAATCTATTGACAGCACGTCAACCCCAGTATACCACATCGTTCCAATTCACTCTATTCCTTGCACGCCTCTCACCCTCCTGCATGTTCAGGCCCCGATCACTCAAAATCTTTTTCACTCCATCTTTCCACCTCCAATTTGGTCTCCCACTTCTCCTCGTTCCCTCCACCTCTGACACATATATTCTCTTGGTCAATCTTTCCTCACTCATTCTCTCCATGTGACCAAACCATTTCAAAACACCCTCTTCTGCTCTCTCAACCACACTCTTTTTATTACCACACATCTCTCTTACCCTATTATTACTTACTCGATCAAACCACCTCACACCACATATTGTCCTCAAACATCTCCTTTCCAGCACATCCATCCTCCTCCGCACAGCTCTATCCATAGCCCACGCCTCGCAACCATATAAGAATGCTGGAACCACTATTCCTTCAAACATACCCATTTTTGCTTTCTGAGATAATGTTCTTGACTTCCACACATTCAACGCTCCCAGAACTTTTGCCTCCTCCCTTACCCTATGATTCTCTTCCGCTTCCATGGTTCCATCCACTGCCAAATCCACTCCCAGATATCTAAACCACTTCACGTACTCCAGTTTTTCTCCATTCAAACTTACCTCCCAGTTGACTTGTCCCTCAACCCTACTATACCTAATAACCTTGCTCTTATACACATTTACTCTCAGCTTTCTTCTTTCACACACTTTACCAAACTCAGTCACACCAAACTCAGTCACCAGCTTCTGCAGTTTCTCACATGAATCAGCCACCAGCGCTGCATCATCACCGAACAACAACTGACTCACTTCCCAAGCTCTCACCTCCACAACAGACTGCATACTTGCTCCTCTTTCCAAATCTCTTGCATTCACCTCCCTAATAATGCCATCCATAAACAAATTAAACAACCATGGAGACATCACACACCCCTACCACAAGCCTACATTCACTGAGAGCCAATCACTTTCCTCTCTTCCTACATGTACACATGCCTTACATCCTCGATAAAAACTTTTCACTGCTTCTAACAACTTGCGTCCCACAGCATATATTCTTAATACCTTCCACAGAGCATCCCTATCAACTCTTATCATATGCCTTCTCTAGACCCATAAATGCTGCATACAAATCCATTTGCTTTTCTAAGTATTTCTCACATACATTCTTCAAAGCAAACACCTGATCCACACATCCTCTACCACTTCTGAAACCACACTGCTCTTCCCCAGTCTGATGCTCTGCACATGCCTTCACCCTCTCAATATAATTTCCCAGGAATACTCAACAAACTTATACCTCTGTAATTTGAGCACTCACTTTTATCCCCTTTTTTGTACAATGGCACTATGCAAGCATTCCACCAATCCTCAGGCACCTCACCATGAGTCATACATACATTACATAACCTTACCAATCAGTCATATATATATATATATATATATATATATATATATATATATATATATATATATATATATATATATATATATATTGCGATGCGTGGGCTATGGATAGAGTTTTGCGCAGGAGGATGGATGTGCTGGAAATGAGATGTTTGAGGACAATGTTTGGTGTGAGGTGGTTTGATCGAGTGAGTAACGTAAGGGTAAGAGAGATGTGTGGAAATAAAAAGAGCGTGGTTGAGAGAGCAGAAGAGGGTGTTTTGAAGTGGTTTGGGCACATGGAGAGAATGAGTGAGGAAAGATTGACCAAGAGGATATATGTGTCGGAGGTGGAGGGAACGAGGAGAAGAGGGAGACCAAATTGGAGGTGGAAAGATGGAGTGAAAAAGATTTTGTGTGATCGGGGCCTGAACATGCAGGAGGGTGAAAGGAGGGCAAGGAATAGAGTGAATTGGAGCGGTGTGGTATACCGGGGTTGACGTGCTGTCAGTGGATTGAATCGGGGCATGTGAAGCGTCTGGGGTAAACCATGGAAAGCTGTGTAGGTATGTATATTTGCGTGTGTGGACGTATGTATATACATGTGTATGGGGGGGGGTTGGGCCATTTCTTTCGTCTGTTTCCTTGCGCTACCTCGCAAACGCGGGAGACAGCGACAAAGGATAATAATAATAATATATATATATGTAGGTATGTATATTTGCATGTGTGGACATATGTATATGCATGTGTATGGGGGTGGGTTGGGCCATTTCTTTCGTCTGTTTCCTTGCGCTACCTCGCAAACGCGGGAGACCGGCAAAAAAATATATATACATATATATATATATATATATATATATATATATATATACTTGTATTAACTTTCTAAAATGGGAAACAGAAGAAGGAGTCACGCGGGGAGTGCTCATCCTCCTCGAAAGCTCAGAGTGGGGTGCCTAAATGTGTGTGGATGTAACCAAGATGTGAAAAAAGGAGAGATAGGTAGTATGTTTGAGGAAAGGAACCTGGATGTTTTGGCTCTGAGTGAAACGAAGCTCAAGGGTAAAGGGGAAGAGTGGTTTGGGAATGTCTGGGGAGTAAAGTCAGGGGTTAGTGAGAGGACAAGAGCAAGGGAAGGAGTAGCAATACTCCTGAAACAGGAGTTGTGGGAGTATGTGATAGAATGTAAGAAAGTAAATTCTCGATTAATATGGGTAAAACTGAAAGTTGATGGAGAGAGGTGGGTGATTATTGGTGCATATGCACCTGGGCATGAGAAGAAAGATCATGAGAGGCAAATGTTTTGGGAGCAGCTGAATGAGTGTGTTAGTGGTTTTGATGCACGAGACCGGGTTATAGTGATGGGTGATTTGAATGCAAAGGTGAGTAATGTGGCAGTTGAGGGAATAATTGGTATACATGGGGTGTCCAGTGTTGTAAATGGAAATGGTGAAGAGCTTGTAGATTTATGTGCTGAAAAAGGACTGATGATTGGGAATACCTGGTTTAAAAAGCGAGATATACTTAAATTAAAGGTTTGCGGCAGGGGTGTGTGATGTCTCCATGGTTGTTTAATTTGTTTATGGATGGGGTTGTTAGGGAGGTAAATGCAAGAGTTTTGGAAAGAGGGGCAAGTATGAAGTCTGTTGGGGATGAGAGAGCTTGGGAAGTGAGTCAGTTGTTGTTCGCTGATGATACAGCGCTGGTGGCTGATTCATGTGAGAAACTGCAGAAGCTGGTGACTGAGTTTGGTAAAGTGTGTGGAAGAGGAAAGTTATGAGTAAATGTTAATAAGTGCAAGGTTATTAGGTACAGTAGGGTTGAGGGTCAAGTCAATTGGGAGGTGAGTTTGAATGGAGAAAAACTGGAGGAAGTGAAGTGTTTTAGATATCTGGGAGTGGATCTGGCAGCGGATGGAACCATGGAAGCGGAAGTGGATCATAGGGTGGGGGAGGGGGCGAAAATTCTGGGGGCCTTGAAGAATGTGTGGAAGTCGAGAACATTATCTCGGAAAGCAAAAATGGGTATGTTTGAAGGAATAGTGGTTCCAACAATGTTGTATGGTTGCGAGGCGTGGGCTATGGATAGAGTTGTGCGCAGGAGGATGGATGTGCTGGAAATGAGATGTTTGAGGACAATGTGTGGTGTGAGGTGGTTTGATCGAGTAAGTAACGTAAGGGTAAAAGAGATGTGTGGAAATAAAAAGAGCGTGGTTGAGAGAGCAGAAGAGGGTGTTTTGAAGTGGTTTGGGCACATGGAGAGAATGAGTGAGGAAAGATTGACCAAGAGGATATATGTGTCGGAAGTGGAGGGAACGAGGAGAAGAGGGAGACCAAATTGGAGGTGGAAAGATGGAGTGAAAAAGATTTTGTGTGATCGGGGCCTGAACATGCAGGAGGGTGAAAGGAGGGCTAGGAATAGAGTGAATTGGAGCGATGTGGTATACCGGGGTTGACGTGCTGTCAGTGGATTGAATCAAGGCATGTGAAGCGTCTGGGGTAAACCATGGAAAGCTGTGTAGGTATGTATATTTGCGTGTGTGGACGTATGTATATACATGTGTATGGGGGTGGGTTGGGCCATTTCTTTCGTCTGTTTCCTTGCGCTACCTCGCAAACGCGGGAGACAGCGACAAAGTATAATAAATAAATAAATATACATAAGTATCCCTGGGGATAGGGGAGAAAGAATACTTCCCACGTATTCCCTGCGTGTCGTAGAAGGCGACTAAAAGGGGAGGGAGCGGGGGGCTGGAAATCCTCCCCTCTCAATTTTTTTAATTTTCCAAAAGAATGAACAGAGAAGGGGGCCAGGTGAGGATATTCCCTCAGTGGCCCAGTTCTCTGTTCTTAACGCTACCTCGCTAACGCGGGAAATGGCGAATAGTTTGAAAAAAAAAAAATATATATATATATATGTATGTATTTTCCATACTATTCGCCATTTCCTGCGTTAGCGAGGTAGCGTTAAGAACAGAGGACTGGGCCTTTGAGGGAATATCTTCACCTGGCCCCCTTCTCTGTTCCTTCTTTTGGAAAATTAAAGAAAAAAAAAAAAAACGAGAGGGGAGGATTTCCAGCCACCTGCTCCCTCCCCTTTTAGTCGCCTTCTACGACTCGCAGGGAATATGTGGGAAGTATTCTTTCTCCCCTATCCCCTATATATATATATATATATATATATATATATATATATATATATATATATATATATATATATAAATGCTTGATAATTGTTTCCCATGTTAGTGAAGTAGCACCAGGAAACGAAGAGGCGCATCCATACATATCCTCACATATATACATATTCTTAAGCAAAATGAATACAGTACAAGAACAGGACAAGAATCAAATGCTTTGTTTAATGATATTAGAAATTATCACCATTGTATTGACTCAAGTAATGCCAATTCAGTTATTAAGTGTAACTCCTTTACCACAGGAAATGTCATTGAATCTTTTGTTGTTAAATACGCAAAGAATTGTAACATTGATATTAGTAAAGGTTTATACAAATTGGATGGCTTTATTGTTGGCAAAATTTGTAAGCAGCTCCCTTTCTTGTCAGCATGATATAAGATTTATGACAGGCTTGTTGCCACCCCTAAACACACCAACCCAAACACCACCATCCAGTAACGCTTTTTTACCATTGGCGTCTTAGCTACATCTCTTCCTTGTATGACAACTGACTGTTCTACATCTTGTGTCTCATTCTTGTCTCCCCTGGTGATGTGATCATTACATGAAAGTGACCTTGGAAACCTATTGTGTTTCATTTTCCTGCGTTCTTTTGCATATACTAGATCATGCGCACCACTGTGACCTCTTGCAACATATATATCCATGTACATGTTCATATTTGCTTGCCTTCATTTATACACGATGCCACAGGAAACCACAAAATGCATGAAGGAAAGAAAAAAGATAACATATTTTCTCTTCTCGTCCCCTACACCCTATCACTGTCCTGTGTCAGCAAGGTAGCACGAACAAACAGATGAAGATGGCTGCATTACTCACTCTCTCTCTCTCTCTCTCTCTCTCTCTCTCTCTCTCTCTCTCTCTCTCTCTCTCTCTCTCTCTCTCTCTCTCTCTCTCTCTCTCTCTCTCTCTCTCTCTCTCTAGCTGTCATGTGTAATGCATTGAAATCACTGCTCCCAATCTACATCCAGGCCCCACAGACCTTTCCATGGTATAACCCAGATGTTTCATGTGTCCTGGTTCAGTCCATTAATGGCACATCAACCCCAGTATACAAAATTATTGCAATTCACTCTATTCCATGCATGCCTTTCACCCTCCTGCATGTTCAGGCCCCGATTTCTTTAAATCTTTTTCACTTCATCCCTCCATCTCCAATTTGGTGTGCTGGTTTTCCTTGTTCTCTCCACTTCTGACACATTCATTCTCTTTGTCAACCATTCCTCACCTGTTCTCTTCATATATCCATACCATTTCAACAAACCCTCTTCTGCTCTCTCAGCCACACTCATTTTGTTCTCTTTCATTACTTACCTAGTCAAACTGCCTGATAAGACATATTGTCCTCAGACATTTGATTTGCAGTTTATGTATACATATTCCCTGCATTTCGCTGAAGGCAACTAAAGGGGGCGGCAGTGGTGTGCTGGAAACCCTCCTCCTCTCCTTGTATTTCAGTTTCTAAAAGGGAAAACAGAAGAAGGAGTCAAGTGGAAAGTGCTCATCCTCCTTGAAGGCTTAGATTGGGGTGTCTGAATGTATGAGGATGTAACCAAGATGAGAAGGAGAGATAGGTAATATGTTTGAGGAAAGAAACCTGGATGTTCTGGCTCTTGAGTGAAATGAAGCTTAAGGGTAAAGGGGAAGAATGGTTTGGAAAAGTCTTGGGAGTAAAGTCAGGGGTTGGTAAGAGGACAAGAGCTAAGGAAGGAGTAGCACTACTCTGGAAGCTAGAGTTGTGGGAGTGTGTGATGGAATGTAAGAAAGTAAATTCTAGATTGATGTGGGTAAAACTGAAGGTGGATGGAGAGAGATGAATGATTATCGGTGCGTATACATCTGGTCATGAAAAGAAAGTGTTTTGGGAGCAGCTGAGTGAGTGTCAACAGCTTTGGTGCATGAGACCTGTTATTAGTGATTGGTGATTTGAATGCAAAGGTGAGTAATGTGGCAGTTGAGGGTATAATTGGTGGACATGGGGTATTCAGTGTTGTGAATGGAGTTGTTGATGAGCTTATGGATTTGTGTGATGAAAAATGACTGGTGATTGGGAATACCTGGTATAAAAAGAAAGATATACATAAGGGGGTGACTGTATTGTTGACTGGTTGGTAAGGTTATTTAATGTATGTATGACTCATGGTGAGGTGCCTGAGGATTGGCGGAATGCGTGCATAGTGCCATTGTACAAAGGCAAAGGGGATAAGAGTGAGTGCTCAAATTACAGAGGTATAAGTTTGTTGAGTATTCCTGGTAAATTATATGGGAGGGTATTGATTGAGAGGGTGAAGGCATGTACAGAGCATCAGATTGGGGAAGAGCAGTGTGGTTTCAGAAGTGGTAGAGGATGTGTGGATCAGGTGTTTGCTTTGAAGAATGTATGTGAGAAATACTTAGAAAAGCAAATGGATTTGTATGTAGCATTTATGGATCTGGAGAAGGCATATGATAGAGTTGATAGAGATGCTCTGTGGAAGGTATTAAGAATATATGGTGTGGGAGGAAAGTTGTTAGAAGCAGTGAAAAGTTTTTATCGAGGATGTAAGGCATGTGTACGTGTAGGAAGAGAGGAAAGTGATTGGTTCTCAGTGAATGTAGGTTTGCGGCAGGGGTGTGTGATGTCTCCATGGTTGTTTAATTTGTTTATGGATGGGGTTGTTAGGGAGGTAAATGCAAGAGTTTTGGAAAGAGGGGCAAGTATGAAGTCTGTTGGGGATGAGAGAGCTTGGGAAGTGAGTCAGTTGTTGTTCGCTGATGATACAGCGCTGGTGGCTGATTCATGTGAGAAACTGCAGAAGCTGGTGACTGAGTTTGGTAAAGTGTGTGGAAGAAGAAAGTTAAGAGTAAATGTGAATAAGAGCAAGGTTATTAGGTACAGTAGGGTTGAGGGTCAAGTCAATTGGGAGGTGCGTTTGAATGGAGAAAAACTGGAGGAAGTGAAGTGTTTTAGATATCTGGGAGTGGATCTGGCAGCAGATGGAACCATGGAAGCGGAAGTGGATCATAGGGTGGGGGAGGGGGCGAAAATTCTGGGGGCCTTGAAGAATGTGTGGAAGTCGAGAACATTATCTTGGAAAGCAAAAATGGGTATGTTTGAAGGAATAGTGGTTCCAACAATGTTGTATGGTTGCGAGGCGTGGGCTATGGATAGAGTTGTGCGCAGGAGGATGAATGTGCTGGAAATGAGATGTTTGAGGACAATGTGTGGTGTGAGGTGGTTTGATCGAGTGAGTAACGTAAGGGTAAGAGAGATGTTGTGGAAATAAAAAGAGCGTGGTTGAGAGAGCAGAAGAGGGTGTTTTGAAGTGGTTTGGGCACATGGAGAGGATGAGTGAGGAAAGATTGACCAAGAGGATATATGTGTCGGAGGTGGAGGGAACAAGGAGAAGAGGGAGACCAAATTGGAGGTGGAAAGATGGAGTGAAAAAGATTTTGTGTGATCGGGGCCTGAACATGCAGGAGGGTGAAAGGAGGGCAAGGAATAGAGTGAATTGGAGCGATGTGGTATACCGGGGTTGACGTGCTGTCAGTGGATTGAATCAAGGCATGTGAAGCGTCTGGGGTAAACCATGGAAAGCTGTGTAGGTATGTATATTTGCATGTGTGGACGTATGTATATACATGTGTATGGGGGGGGGTTGGGCCATTTCTTTCGTCTGTTTCCTTGCGCTACCTCGCAAACGCGGGAGACAGCAACAAAGTATAATAAAAAATAAAAAAAAAATGTATGTGAGTAGGAGAGATGGTCAAAGGGCATTATTGGTTTATGTGTTAATTGATAGGTGTGTAAAAGAGAGAGTTTTGGATGTTCATGTCTTGGGAGGGACAGCTGGAGGGATATCTGATCACTATCTTGTGGAGGTGAAGTTGAAGATTTGTAGAAGTTTTCAAAAAAGAAGAATGTTGGGGAGAAGAGAGTGGTGAGAGTAAGTGAGCATGAAAAGGAGACTTGAGTGAGGAAGTGCCAAGAGAGATTGAGTGTAGAATGGCAAGAGGTGAGAACAAATGACGTGAGTGGATTGGGTGAGGAATGGGATGTTAAATATTTAGGGAAGCAGTGATGGCATTTGCAAAAGATGCATATGGCATGAGAAAGGTGGGAGATGGGCAGATTAGAAAGGGTAGTGAGTGGTGGGACGAAGAAGTAAAGATATAAGTGAAAGAGAAAAAAAGAGGCGTTAGGAAGATATGTACAAGGAAGGAGTGCAAATAAATGAGAGATGTATGGAAGAAAGCGGCAGGTCAAGTGGAAGGTGCAGGGGTTGAAAAAGTGGGTAAATGAGAGTTGGGGTGAGAGAGTTTCATTAAACTTTAGGGAGAGTAAAAAAATGTTTTGGAAGGAAGTAAATAACATTTGAAAGACAAGAACAAATGGGAACATCAGTGAAGAGGAAAGTGATAACAGGTTGTGATGAAATGAGGAGGAGATGGAGTCAGAATTTGGAAGGTTTGTTGAATGTGTTTGACGATTAGGAATGGCGGGATGTAAGGTGCTTTGGTAAGGGTTGGTTGTGCAAAGTGAGAGAGATGGAGAACGGTTTTGGTTAAGTTAGGAAGAGGGTTGAAAAGCCTTTCGGAAGATTAACCCAGGTAGGCAGTGGGCTAGGTATAGAATTGCGGTTGAATTTTTTAAGAAAGGGGGGACTGTGTTGTGAATTGGTTGGTAAGGATACTCAATTTTTGTATGGATGGATCAATGGTGAGTGCGCAGAGGACTGGAGAATGTTGTTTAGTACCCTTGTACAAAGGCAAAGGGGATAAAAGTGAGTTGTTCAAACTACCAGGCATAGTGTATTGTGGGTATTCAAGGAAAAATGTCATGGGAATGGTATTGATTGAGAGGATGAAGACATGTTCAAAAATGCATTTCAGACTAAGGGAGGAGCAGTGGCTGTGTAGGTTTCAGAAGTTGGTAGGTGGATGTGTGGTTCAGGATGTTTGCTTTGAAGAATGTGTGTTTGTGAACATAATTAGAAAAGTTGGATGGACTTGGTATGTGGATTTTGGATCTGGAGAAGGGCATTATGATAGGGTTAATAGAGATGGCTTTTATGGGATTGGTTCTTTTAGAGTATATGGTATGTAGAGTAAGCTGTTAGAGCAGTGAAAATTTTTTCTTATCAAGATGTTAGGGCATGTTTACGAGTAGGAAGAGAGGAGAGTGACTGGTTCCCTGTGAAGTTCGGGACTGCGGTAGGGGTGTGTGATGCCTCATTGGTAATTTAATTAGTTTATAGATGGGGTGGTTAGGGAGGTTAATGCTTGAGTTTTGAAAGAGTGGCAAGTATGCAAGTCTGTTGGAATGAGAGTGCCTGGGAGGCGAGTCAGTTGTTGTTCGCAATGATGAGACAGCGCTGGGTGCTGATTCATGTGATCAACTGCAGAAGGCTGGTGACTGAGTTGGTACATTGTGTGGAAGAAGAAAGTTAAGAGTAAATGTGAATAAGAGCAAGGTTAATAGGTACAGTTAGGGTTGAGGGTTCAAGTCAATTGGGAGGTGGCGTTTTGAATGGATAAAAACTGGAGGAAGTGAAGTGTTTTAGATATCTGGGAGTGGATCTGGCAGCAGATGGAACCATGGAAGCGGAAGTGGATCATAGGGTGGGGGAGGGGGCGAAAATTCTGGGGGCCTTGAAGAATGTGTGGAAGTCGAGAACATTATCTTGGAAAGCAAAAATGGGTATGTTTGAAGGAATAGTGGTTCCAACAATGTTGTATGGTTGCGAGGCGTGGGCTATGGATAGAGTTGTGCGCAGGAGGATGAATGTGCTGGAAATGAGATGTTTGAGGACAATGTGTGGTGTGAGGTGGTTTGATCGAGTGAGTAACGTAAGGGTAAGAGAGATGTGTGGAAATAAAAAGAGCGTGGTTGAGAGAGCAGAAGAGGGTGTTTTGAAGTGGTTTGGGCACATGGAGAGGATGAGTGAGGAAAGATTGACCAAGAGGATATATGTGTCGGAGGTGGAGGGAACAAGGAGAAGAGGGAGACCAAATTGGAGGTGGAAAGATGGAGTGAAAAAGATTTTGTGTGATCGGGGCCTGAACATGCAGGAGGGTGAAAGGAGGGCAAGGAATAGAGTGAATTGGAGCGATGTGGTATACCGGGGTTGACGTGCTGTCAGTGGATTGAATCAAGGCATGTGAAGCGTCTGGGGTAAACCATGGAAAGCTGTGTAGGTATGTATATTTGCATGTGTGGACGTATGTATATACATGTGTATGGGGGGGGGGTTGGGCCATTTCTTTCGTCTGTTTCCTTGCGCTACCTCGCAAACGCGGGAGACAGCAACAAAGTATAATAAAAAATAAAAAAAAAATGTATGTGAGTAGGAGAGATGGTCAAAGGGCATTATTGGTTTATGTGTTAATTGATAGGTGTGTAAAAGAGAGAGTTTTGGATGTTCATGTCTTGGGAGGGACAGCTGGAGGGATATCTGATCACTATCTTGTGGAGGTGAAGGTGAAGATTTGTAGAAGTTTTCAAAAAAGAAGAATGTTGGGGAGAAGAGAGTGGTGAGAGTAAGTGAGCATGAAAAGGAGACTTGAGTGAGGAAGTGCCAAGAGAGATTGAGTGTAGAATGGCAAGAGGTGAGAACAAATGACGTGAGTGGATTGGGTGAGGAATGGGATGTTAAATATTTAGGGAAGCAGTGATGGCATTTGCAAAAGATGCATATGGCATGAGAAAGGTGGGAGATGAGCAGATTAGAAAGGGTAGTGAGTGGTGGTACGAAGAAGTAAAGATATAAGTGAAAGAGAAAAAAAGAGGCGTTAGGAAGATATGTACAAGGAAGGAGTGCAAATAAATGAGAGATGTATGGAAGAAAGCGGCAGGTCAAGTGGAAGGTGCAGGGGTTGAAAAAGTGGGTAAATGAGAGTTGGGGTGAGAGAGTTTCATTAAACTTTAGGGAGAGTAAAAAAATGTTTTGGAAGGAAGTAAATAACATTTGAAAGACAAGAACAAATGGGAACATCAGTGAAGAGGAAAGTGATAACAGGTTGTGATGAAATGAGGAGGAGATGGAGTCAGAATTTTGAAGGTTTGTTGAATGTGTTTGACGATAGAATGGCGGATGTAAGGTGCTTTGGTAAGGGTGGTGTGCAAAGTGAGAGAGATGGAGAACGGTTTGGTTAAGAGAGAAGAGGTGGTGAAAGCCTTTCGGAAGATTAACCCAGGTAAGGCAGTGGGCTTGGATAGAATTGCGGTTGAATTTATTAAGAAAGGGGGTGACTGTGTTGCTGATTGGTTGGTAAGGATACTCAATTTCTGTATGGATGGATCATGGTGAAGTGCCAGAGGACTGGAGAATGCTTGTTTAGTACCCTTGTACAAAGGCAAAGGGGATAAAAGTGAGTGTTCAAACTACACAGGCATAAGTTTGTTGAGTATTCAAGGAAAATTGTATGGGAAGGTATTGATTGAGAGGATGAAGACATGTACAAAGCATCAGACTAGGGAGGAGCAGTGGCTGTGTAGTTTCAGAAGTGGTAGTGGATGTGTGGTTCAGATGTTTGCTTGGAAGAATGTGTGTGAGAAATAATTAGAAAAATAGATGGACTTGTATGTGGCATTTTGGATCTGGAGAAGGCATATGATAGGGTTGATAGAGATGCTTTATGGATTGTCTTTAGAGTATATGGTATGTGAGGTAAGCTGTTAGAAGCAGTGAAAATTTTTTATCAAAGATGTAAGGCATGTGTACGAGTAGGAAGAGAGGAGAGTGACTGGTTCCCAGTGAAGGTCGGGCTGCGGTAGGGGTGTGTGATGCCTCCATGGTTATTTAATTTGTTTATGGATGGGGTGGTTAGGGAGGTTAATGCTTGAGTTTTGGAAAGAGTGGCAAGTATGCAGTCTGTTGGGAATGAGAGTGCCTGGGAGGCGAGTCAGTTGTTGTTTGCCAGTGATACAGCATTGGTGGCTTATTCAAGTGAGAAACTGCAGTTGGTGACTGAGTTTGGAAAAGTGTGTAAAAGGAGTTGAGAGTAACTGAATAAGAGCAAGGTCAATAGGTTCAGCAGGGTTGAGGGACAAGTTAGTTGGGCAGTAAGTTTGATTGGAGAAAAACTGGAAGAAGTGAAGTGTTGTAGATATCTGGGAGTGGACTCAGCAGAAAATGGAATCATGGAAGTGGAAGTGAGTCACAGGGTGTGGGAGGGGGCGAAGGTTCTGAGAGCGATGAAAAATGTGTGGAGAGAGAAAACGTTATCTCGGAGAGAAAAAATCGGTATGTTTAAAGGAATGTGATAGAGTGTAAGAAAGGGCATGTGAAGCGTCTGGGGTAAACCCTTTCTTCTGTGGGGCCTGGATGTGGAAAGTGAGCTGTGGTTTTGGTGCATTATTACATGACAGCCAGAGACTGAGTAGGAACGAATGTAGCCTTTGTTGTCTTTTCCTAGAGCTACCACGCACACATGAGGGGGGAGGGGGTTTTTATTTCATGTGTGGCGGGTTGGCGATGGGAATGAATAAAGGCAGACAGTATTAATTATGTACATGTGTATATATGTATATGTCTGTGTGTGTATATATATGTATACGTTGAGATGTATAGGTATGTATATTTGCGTGTATGGATGTGTATGTACATGCATGTGTATGTGGGTGGGTTGGGCCATTCTTTCGTCTGTTTCCTTGCGCTACCTCGCTAAGGCGGGAGACAGCAACAAAGCAAAATAAGATAAATAGATAAAAGTAAAGGAATGTTATATGGTTGTGAGGGATTGGCTAAAGATAGGTTGTATGGTAGAGAGTGGATGTGTTGGTAATGAAATGTTTGAGGACAATATGTGGTGTGAGGTAGTTTGATCGAGTAAGTAATTGAAAGGTAAGAGAAATGTGTGATTACAAAAAGAATGTGATTGAGAGAGTAGAAGACGATATGTTGAAATGGTTTGGACATATGGAGAGAATGAGTGAGAAAAGGTTGATAAAGAGGATATATGTTTCAGAGGTGGAGAGAACAAGGAGGAGGAGACCAAATTGGAGGTGGAAGGATAGAGTGAAAAAGATTTTGAGTGATCAGAGCCTGAACATACAGAAAGGTGAGAGGCATGCAAGGAATTGAGTGAATGTGGTATACCGGGTTGACTTGCTGTCAATGGACTGAACCAGGGCATGTGAAACATCTTGGGTAAACCATAGTAAGGTGTGTGGGGGCCTGGATGTGAAAAGGGAGCTGTGTTTTCAGTGCATTACACATGACAGCTAGAGACTGAGTGTGAACAAATGTGGCCTTTTTGTCTTTTCCTGGTGCTACCTTGGTGAAGGGGGATGCTATTTCCTGTGTGGTGGGGCAGTGACAGGAATGGATGAAGGCATGCAAGTATGAATATGTACATGTATATATATATATGTATGTGTCTGTGTATGTATATGTATGTATACATTGGTATGTATATGTGCATGTATGGGTATTTATGTACATATGTGTATGAGTGGTTGGCCCATTCTTCAATTGTTTCCTTGCCCTACCTTGCTGATGTGGGAAACAGTGATTAAGCATAATAGATGCAATGAATATAAGTGGTTTACCACAGACACTTCACATGCTCTGGTACAATCCATTGACAACATGTCATCCCTGGTATACCACATTGTTCCAATTCACTCCATTCCTTGCACGCCATTCACCTTCCTGAATCTTTTGGCCCCGATTGCTCAAAATCTTTTTCACTCTATCCTTCCACCTCCAATTTGGTCTTCTGCTTCTTCTTCCCTCTACCTCTGATGCATATATCTCTTTCTCCATCTTTCCTCACTCATTCTCTCTATGTGACCAAACCACCTCACACCACATATTGTCCTCAAACATTTCATTTCCAACACATCCACCCTCCTCCACACAACTCTATCTATAGCCCATGCCTCGCAACCATATAACATTGTTGGAACCACTATTCCTTCAAACATACCCATTTTTGCCCTCCAGGATAAAGTTCTCACCTTCCACATTTTTTAACATTCCCAGAACCTTATCCCCCTCACCCACCCTGTGACTCACCTCTGCTTCCATGGTTCCATCCGTTGCTTAGTCCACTCCCAGATATCTAAAGCACTTCACTTCCTCCATTTTTTCTCCATTCAAACTTACCTCTCAATTAGCTTGCCCCTCTACCCTACTGAACTTCATAACCTTGCCCTTATTCACATTTACTCTCAGCTCTCTTCTTTCACCAACTTGTGCAGTTTCTCACCTGAATTACCCTCCAGTGCTGTATCATCAGCGACCAACAACTGACTCACTTCTCAAGCCCTCTCATCCAGAACAGACTGCATACTTGCCCCTTTCTACAAAACTCTTGCATTCACCTCCTTAACCACCCCATCCATAAACAAATGAAACAACCATGGAGATAACACGCACCCTTGCCACAAACCAGCATTCACTTTCCTCTCTTCCTACTTTTACACATGCCTTACATCCCAGATAAAAACTTTTCCCTGCTTCTAGCAACTTACCTCCCACACCATATACTCTTAAAACCTTCCACAAAGCATCTCTTTCAACCCTATCATATGCTTTCTCCAGATCCATAAATACAGATCCTTCTGTTTTTCTAAGTTTTTCTCATATACATTCTAACGCAAACACCTGATCCACACATGCTCTATCATTTCTGAAATCTCACTGCTCTTCCCCAATTTGATGTTCTGTATATGCCTTTCTCCTCTCATTCAGTATGCTCCCATATAATTTTCCAGGAATAATCAACAAACTTATTCCTCTGTAATTTGAACACTAACCTTTCTCCCCTTTGCCTTTGTGCAGTGACACTATGCAAGCATTCCGCCAATCCTGAGGCACTTCACCATGATCCATACATACATTGAATATCCTCACCAACCAATCAACAACACAGTCACCCCCGTATTTAATGAATTCCACTGCAATAACATCCAAACCTGCCGCTTTGCCAGATTTTATCTTCAGCATGTATATATCATATATTTTTGTTTTATTATGCATAGTCGCTGTGTCCCGCATTAGTGAGGTAGGGCAAGGAAACAGATGAAAGAATATCCCATTCCATCCACTTACACATGTATATACATAAACACCTACACACGGTCACATACGTACCTATGCATTTCAATGTATACTTACATATATATACATGTACACATCCACACTTTCTGCATTCATCCATTCCTGTCATCACCCTGCCACACATGAAATAGCACCCCCCTCCCCCAAGCGCGTGTGAGATACCGCTAGGTAAAGACAACAAAGGCCACATTCGTTCACACTCAGTCTCTAGCTATTATGTGTAATGCATCGAAACCATAGCTCCCTTTTCACATCTAGGCCCCACAAAACTTTCCATGTTTTACCCCAGACACGTCACATGCCCTGGTTCAATCCATTGACAGCACGTTGACCTTGGTATACCACATTGTTCCAATTCACTCTATACCTTGGCATGGTTTTCACCCTCCTGCATGTTCATGTCCCGATTGCTCAAAATCTTTTTCACTCCATCCTTCCACCTCCAATTTGGTCTCCCACTTCTCCTTATTCCCTCCACCTCTGACACTTTGTCAATCTTTCCTCACTCATTCACTCCCCCACTCTGTGACTCACTTCCACTTCCATGGTTCTGTCTACTGTTAAATCTACTCCCAGATTTCTAAAACACTTCACTTCCTCCAGTTTTTCTCCATTCACACTTACCTCCCAGTTGACTTGTCCCTCAACCCCACTGTACCTTATAACCTTGCTCTTATTCACATTTACTCTCAGCTTGTTTCTTTTACACACTTAACCAAACTCAGTCACCAGCTTCTGCAGTTTCTCACCTGAATCAGGAGAGATAGGTAGTATGTTTGAGGAAAGGAACCTGGATGTTTTGGCTCTGAGTGAAATAAAGCTCAAGGGTACAGGGGAAGAGTGGTTTGGGAATGTTTTGGGAGTAAAGTGAGGGGTTGGTAAGAGGACAAGAGCAAAGGAAGGGGTAGCACTGCTCCTGAAACAGGAGTTGTGGGAGTATGTGATAGAGTGTAAGAAAGTAAACTCCAGATTGATATGGGTAAAACTGAAAGTGGATGGAGAGATGGGTGATTATTGGTGCCTATGCACCTGGGCATGAGATCATCAGAGGCAAGTGTTTTGGGAGCAGCTGAATGAGTGTGTCAGGAGTTTTGATGAACGAGACTGGGTGATTTGAATGCAAAGGTGAGTAATGTGGCAGTTGAGGGAATAATTGGTGTACATGGGGTGTTCAGTATTGTAAATGGAAATGGTGAAGAGCTTGTGGATTTATGTGCTGAAAAAGGACTGGTGATTGGGAATACGTGGTTTAAAAAGAGGGATATATATATAAGTATATGTATGGAAATAGGAGAGATGGCCAGAGAGCATTATTGGATTACGTGTTAATTGATAGGCACGTGAAAGAGAGACTTTTGGATGTTAATGTGCCGAGAGGGGCAACTAGAGGGATGACTGATCATTATCTTGTGGAGGCGAAGTTTAGATTTGTAGAGGTTTTCAGAAAAGAAGAGAGAATGTTGGGGTGAAGAGAGTGGTGAGAGTGAGTGAGTTTGGGAAGGAGACTTGTGTGAAGAAGTACCAGGAGAGATTGAGTGCAGAATGGAAAAAGGTATGAGCAAAGGACGTAAGGGGAGTGGGGGAGGAATGGGATGTATTTAGGGAAGTAGTGATGGCTTGCGCAAAAGATGCTTGTACCATGAGAAAGGTGTGAGGTGGGCAGATTAGAAAGGGTAGTGAATGGTGGGATGAAGAAGTAAGATTGTTATTGAAAGAGAAGAGAGAGGCATTTGGACGATTTTTGCAGGGGAAATAATGCAAATGACTGAGAGATGTATAAAAGAAAGGTGCAAGAGGTGAAAAATAGGGCAAATGTGAGTTGGGGTGAGAGAGTATCATTAAATTTTAGGGAGAATAAAAAGGTGTTTTGGAAGGAGGTAAATGAAGTGCGTAAGACAGGAGAACAAATGGGAACATTGATGAAGGGGGCTAATGAGGAGGTAAAAGTAGTGGTGATGTGAGGAGATGGAGTGAGTATTTTGAAGTGTTGTTGAATGTGTTAGATGATAGAGTGGCACATGTAGGGTGTTTTGGTCGAGGTGGTGTGCAAAGTAAGAGGTTCAGGGAGAATGGTTTTGTTGGTTTGGTAAACAGAGAAGAGGTAGTGAAAGTTCTGCCGAAGATGAAAGCTGGCACGGCGGCTGGTTCAGATGGTATTGCTGTGGTATTTATTTAAAAAGGGGGTGACTGTATGTTGACTGGTTGGTGAGGATATTCAATGTATGTATGTCTGGCTCATGATGAAGTGCCTGAGGATTAGCAGAATGCATGCATTGTGCCATTGTACAAAGGCAAAGGGGATAAAGGTGGTTGTTCAAATTATATGGGAAGATATTGATTGAGAGGGTCAAAGCATGTATAGAGCATCAGATTGGGGAAGAGCAGTGTGGTTTTAGAAGTGGTAGAGGATGTGTGGATCAGGTGTTTACTTTGAAGAATGTATGTGTGAAATACTTAGAAAAGCAAATGGATTTGTGTGTAGCATTTATGGATCTCGAGAAAGGATATGATTTAGAGTTGATAGAGTTTCACTGTGGAAGGTATTAAGAGTATATGGTGTGGGAGGCAAGTTTCTAGAAGCAGTGAAAAGTTTTTATCGAGGATGTAAGGCATGTGTACGAGTAGGAAGAGAGGAAAGTGAATGGTTCCCAGTGAACTCTATCTCTAGCCCACGCCTCGCAAACATATAACGTTGTCAGAACCACTATTCCTTCAAACATGCCCCTTTTTGCTTTCTGAGATAATGTTCTCGCCTTCCACACATTTCTCAATGCTCCCAGAACTTTCGCCCCCTCTCCCACCCTATAACTCACTTCAGCTTCCGTGGTTCCATCTGCTGCCAAATCCACTCCCAGATATCTAAAACACTTCAGTTCCTCCAGTTTTTCTCCATTCAAACTTATCTCCCAATTGACTTGTCCCTCAACCCTACTGTACCTAATAACCTTGCTCTTATTCACATTTACTCTCAGCTTTCTTCTCACCCGAATCAGTGACCAGCGCTGTATCATCAGCGAACAACAACTGACTCACTTCCCAAGCTCTCTCATCCACAACAGACTGCATACTTGCCCCTCTCTCCAAAACTCATGCATTCACCTCCCTAACAAACCAGTCCATAAACACATTAAACAACCATGGAAACATCACACACCCCTGCTGCAAACAGACATTCAGTGAGAACCAGTCACTTTCCTCTCTTCCTACTCGTACACATGCCTTACATCCGCAATAAAAACTTTTCACTGCTTCTGACAACTTGCTTCCCACACCATATATTTTTAATACCTTCCACAGAGTATCTCTATCAACTCTTATCATATGCCTTCTCCAGATCCATAAATGCTACATACAAATCCATTTGCTTTTCTAAGTATTTTTCACATACATTCTTCAAAGCAAACACCTGATCCACACATCCTCTACCACTTCTGAAGCCACACTGCTCTTCCCCAATCTGATGCTCTGTATATGCCTTCACCCTCTCAATCAATACCCTCCCATACAATTTCCCTGGAATACTCAACAAACTTATACCTCTGTAATTTGAGCACTCACGTTTATCCCCTTTGCCTTTGTACAATGGCACTATGCAAGCATTCCGCCAAGCCTCAGGCACCTCACCATAAAATACATACATAAAATAACCTTACAAACCAGTCAACAACACAGTCACCCCCTTTTTTGATAAATTCCACTGCAGTGCCATCCAAACCCGCTGCCTTGTTGGCTTTCATCTTCCACAAAGCTCTTACTACCTCCTCACTGTTTACCAAATCATTTTCCCTAACCCTCTCACTTTGCACACCAACTCAACCAAAACACCCTATATCTGCCTCTCTGTCATCAAACACATTCAACAAACCTTCAGAATACTCACTCCATCTCCTTCTCACATCACCACTACTTGTTATCACCTCCCCATTAGACCCCTTCTCTGATGTTCCCATTTGTTCCCTTGTCTTACGCACTTTATTTACCTCTGTCCAAAATATCTTTTTATTTTCTCTCAATATATATATATATATATATATATATATATATATATATATATATATATATATATATATATATATATATATATATTTTCTTTCTTTCAAACTATTCGCCATTTCCCGCATTAGCAAGGTAGCGTTAAGAACAGAGGACTGGGCCTTTGAGGGAATATCCTCACCTGGCCCCCTTCTCTGTTCCTTCTTTTGGAAAAATAAAAAAAAAAACGAGAGGGGAGGATTTCCAGCCCCCCGCTCTCTCCCCTTTTAGTCGCCTTCTACGACACGCAGGGAATACGTGGGAATTATTCTTTCTCCCCTATCCCCAGGGAGGATATGTATATATATATATATATGTATATTTGCGTGCGTGGACGTATGTATATGCATGTGTATGGGGGGGGGTTGGGCCATTTCTTTCGTGTGTTTCCTTGCGCTACCTCGCAAACGCGGGAGACAGCGACAAAGTATGATAAAAAAAGTAATATATATATATATATATATATATATATATATATATTTTTTTCCCTGCAAATGCAATTGAGTGGGAGAAGTATAAAAGAAAGAGACAGGAGGTCAAGAGAAAGGTGCAAGAGGTGAAAAAAAAAGGGCAAATGAGAGTTGGGGTGAGAGACTATCAGTAAATTTTAGGGAGAATAAAAAGATGTTCTGGAAGGAGGTAAATAGGGTGCGTAAGACAAGGGAGCAAATGGGAACTTCAGTGAAGGGCGTAAATGGGGAGGTGATAACAAGTAGTGGTGATGTGAGAAGGAGATGGAATGAGTATTTTGAAGGTTTGTTGAATGTGTCTGATGACAGACTGGCAGATATAGGGTGTTTGGGTCGAGGTGGTGTGCAAAGTGAGAGGGTTAGGGAAAATGATTTGGTAAACAGAGAAGAGGTAGTAAAAGCTTTGCGGAAGATGAAAGCCGGCAAGGCAGCAGGTTTGGATGGTATTGCAGTGGAATTTATTAAAAAAGGGGGTGACTGTATTGTTGACTGGTTGGTAAGGTTATTTAATGTATGTATGACTCATGGTGAGGTGCCTGAGGATTGGCGGAATGCTTGCATAGTGCCATTGTACAAAGGCAAAGGGGATAAGAGTGAGTGCTCAAATTACAGAGGTATAAGTTTGTTGAGTATTCCTGGTAAATTATATGGGAGGGTATTGATTGAGAGGGTGAAGGCATGTACAGAGCATCAGATTGGGGAAGAGCAGTGTGGTTTCAGAAGTGGTAGAGGATGTGTGGATCAGGTGTTTGCTTTGAAGAATGTATGTGAGAAATACTTAGAAAAGCAAATGGATTTGTATGTAGCATTTATGGATCTGGAGAAGGCATATGATAGAGTTGATAGAGATGCTCTGTGGAAGGTATTAAGAATATATGGTGTGGGAGGCAAGTTGTTAGAAGCAGTGAAAAGTTTTTATCGAGGATGTAAGGCATGTGTACGTGTAGGAAGAGAGGAAAGTGATTGGTTCTCAGTGAATGTAGGTTTGCGGCAGGGGTGTGTGATGTCTCCATGGTTGTTTAATTTGTTTATGGATGGGGTTGTTAGGGAGGTAAATGCAAGAGTTTTGGAAAGAGGGGCAAGTATGAAGTCTGTTGGGGATGAGAGAGCTTGGGAAGTGAGTCAGTTGTTGTTCGCTGATGATACAGCGCTGGTGGCGGATTCATGTGAGAAACTGCAGAAGCTGGTGACGGAGTTTGGTAAAGTGTGTGGAAGAAGAAAGTTAAGAGTAAATGTGAATAAGAGCAAGGTTATTAGGTACAGTAGGGTTGAGGGTCAAGTCAATTGGGAGGTGAGTTTGAATGGTGAAAAACTGGAGGAAGTGAAGTGTTTTAGATATCTGGGAGTGGATCTGTCAGCGGATGGAACCATGGAAGCGGAAGTGGATCATAGGGTGGGGGAGGGGGCGAAAATTTTGGGAGCCTTGAAAAATGTGTGGAAGTCGAGAACATTATCCCGGAAAGCAAAAATGGGTATGTTTGAAGGAATAGTAGTTCCAACAATGTTGTATGGTTGCGAGGCGTGGGCTATGGATAGAGTTGTGCGCAGGAGGATGGATGTGCTGGAAATGAGATGTTTGAGGACAATGTGTGGTGTGAGGTGGTTTGATCGAGTAAGTAACGTAAGGGTAAGAGAGATGTGTGGAAATAAAAAGAGCGTGGTTGAGAGAGCAGAAGAGGGTGTTTTGAAATGGTTTGGGCACATGGAGAGAATGAGTGAGGAAAGATTGACCAAGAGGATATATGTGTCGGAGGTGGAGGGAACGAGGAGAAGAGGGAGACCAAATTGGAGGTGGAAAGATGGAGTGAAAAGGATTTTGTGTGATCGGGGCCTGAACATGCAGGAGGGTGAAAGGAGGGCAAGGAATAGAGTGAATTGGAGTCATGTGGTATACAGGGGTTGACGTGCTGTCAGTGGATTGAATCAAGGCATGTGAAGCGTCTCGGGTAAACCATGGAAAGCTGTGTAGGTATGTATATTTGCGTGTGTGGACGTGTGTATGTACATGTGTATGGGGGGGGGGGGGGTTGGGCCATTTCTTTCGTCTGTTTCCTTGCGCTACCTCGCAAACGCGGGAGACAGCGACAAAGTATAAAGGCATGTGTACGTGTAGGAAGAGAGGAAAGTGATTGGTTCTCAGTGAATGTAGGTTTGCGGCAGGGGTGTGTGATGTCTCCATGGTTGTTTAATTTGTTTATGGATGGGGTTGTAAGGGAGGTAAATGCAAGAGTCCTGGAAAGAGGGGCAAGTATGAAGTCTGTTGGGGATGAGAGAGCTTGGGAAGTGAGTCAGTTGTTGTTCGCTGATGATACAGCGCTGGTGGCTGATTCATGTGAGAAACTGCAGAAGCTGGTGACTGAGTTTGGTAAAGTGTGTGGAAGAAGAAAGTTGAGAGTAAATGTGAATAAGAGCAAGGTTATTAGGTACAGTAGGGGTGAGGGTCAAGTCAATTGGGAGGTGAGTTTGAATGGAGAAAAACTGGAGGAAGTGAAGTGTTTTAGATATCTGGGAGTGGATCTGTCAGCGGATGGAACCATGGAAGCGGAAGTGGATCATAGGGTGGGGGAGGGGGCGAAAATTTTGGGAGCCTTGAAAAATGTGTGGAAGTCGAGAACATTATCTCGGAAAGCGAAAATGGGTATGTTTGAGGGAATAGTGGTTCCAACAATGTTGTATGGTTGCGAGGCGTGGGCTATGGATAGAGATGTGCGCAGGAGGATGGATGTGCTGGAAATGAGATGTTTGAGGACAATGTGTGGTGTGAGGTGGTTTGATCGAGTAAGTAACGTAAGGGTAAGAGAGATGTGTGGAAATAAAAAGAGCGTGGTTGAGAGAGCAGAAGAGGGTGTTTTGAAATGGTTTGGGCACATGGAGAGAATGAGTGAGGAGAGATTGACCAAGAGGATATATGTGTCGGAGGTGGAGGGAACGAGGAGAAGAGGGAGACCAAATTGGAGGTGGAAAGATGGAGTGAAAAAGATTTTGTGTGATCGGGGCCTGAACATGCAGGAGGGTGAAAGGAGGGCAAGGAATAGAGTGAATTGGAGTCATGTGGTATACAGGGGTTGACGTGCTGTCAGTGGATTGAATCAAGGCATGTGAAGCGTCTGGGGTAAACCATGGAAAGCTGTGTAGGTATGTATATTTGCGTGTGTGGACGTGTGTATGTACATGTGTATGGGGGGGGGGGGGTTGGGCCATTTCTTTCGTCTGTTTCCTTGCGCTACCTCGCAAACGCGGGAGACAGCAACAAAGTATAAAAAAAAAAAAAAAAAAAATATATATATATATATATATATATATATATATATTTTATATTTTTTTTTTTATTTTTTTTTTTTTTTTGCCGCTGTCTCCCGCGTTTGCGAGGTAGCGCAAGGAAACAGACGAAAGAAATGGCCCAACCCACCCCCATACACATGTATATACATACGTCCACACACGCAAATATACATACCTACACAGCTTTCCATGGTTTACCCCAGACACTTCACATGCCCTGATTCAATCCACTGACAGCACGTCAACCCCGGTACACCACATCAATCCAACTCACTCTATACCTTGCCCTCCTTTCACCCTCCTGCATGTTTAGGCCCCGATCACACAAAATCTTTTTCACTCCATCTTTCCACCTCCAATTTGGTCTCCCACTTCTCGTTCCCTCCACCTCCGACACATATATCCTCTTGGTCAATCTTTCCTCACTCATTCTCTCCATGTGCCCAAACCATTTCAAAACACCCTCATCTGCTCTCTCAACCACGCTCTTTTTATTTCCACACATCTCTCTTACCCTTATGTTACTTACTCGATCAAACCACCTCACACCACACATTGTCCTCAAACATCTCATTTCCAGCACATCCATCCTCCTGCGCACAACTCTGTCCATAGCCCACGCCTCGCAAGCATACAACATTGTTGGAACCACTATTCCTTCAAACATACCCATTTTTGCTTTCCGAGATAATGTTCTCGACTTCCAGACATACTTCAAGGCTCCCAGGATTTTCACCCACTCCCCCATCCTATGATCCATTTCCGCTTCCATGGTTCCATCCGCTGCCAGATCCACTCCCAGATATCTAAAACACTTTACTTCCTCCAGTTTTTCTCCATTCAAACTTACCTCCCAATTGACTTGACCCTCAATCCTACTGTACCTAATAACCTTGCTCTTATTCACATTTACTCTTAACTTTCTTCTTTCACACACTTTACCAAACTCAGTCACCAGCTTCTGCAGTTTCTCACATGAATCAGCCACCAGCGCTGTATCATCAGCGAACAACAACTGACTCACTTCCCAATCTCTCTCATCCCCAACAGACTTCATACTTGCCCCTCTTTCCAAAACTCTTGCATTCACATCCCTACCAACCCCATCCATAAACAAATTAAACAACCATGGAGACATCACACACCCCTGCCGCAAACCTACATTCACTGAGAACCAATCACTTTCCTCTCTTCCTACATGTACACATGTCTTACATCCTTGATAAAAACTTTTCACTGCTTCTAACAACTTGCCTCACACACCATATATTCTTAATACCTTCCACAGAGCATCTCTATCAACTCTATCATATTCCTTCTCCAGATCCATAAATGCTACATACAAATCCATTTGCTTTTCTATATTTCTCACATACATTCTTCAAAGCAAACACCTGATCCACACATCCTCTACCACTTCTGAAACCACACTGCTCTTCCCCAATCTGATGCTCTGTACATGCCTTCACCCTCTCAATCAATACCCTCCCGTATAATTTACCAAGAATACTCAACAAACTTATACCTCTGTAATTTGAGCACTTATCCCCTTTGCCTTTGTACAATGGCACTCTGCACGCATTCCGCCAGTCCTCAGGCACCTCACCATGAGTCATACATACATTAAATAACCTTATCAACCAGTCAATAATACAGTCACCCCCTTTTTTAATAAATTCCACTGCAATACCATCCAAACCTGCTACCTTGCCGGCTTTCATCTTCCGCAAAGCTTTTACTACCTCTTCTCTGTTTACCAAATCATTTTCCCTAACCCTCTTACTTTGCACACCACCTCGACCAAAACACCCTATATCTGCCACTCTATCACCTTTCCTTTGACCTCCTGTCTCTTTCTTTTATATATCTCCCACTCAATTGCATTTTTTCCCTGCAAAAATCGTCCAAATGCCTCTCTCTTCTCTTTCACTAATAATCTTACTTCTTCATCCCACCACTCACTACCCTTTCTAATCAATCCACCTCCCACTCTTCTCATGCCACAAGCATCTTTTGCGCAATCCATCACTGATTCCCTAAATACATCCCATTCCTCCCCCAATCCCCTTACTTCCATTGTTCACACCATTTTCCATTCTGTACTCAGTCTCTCCTGGTACTTCCTCACACAAGTCTCCTTCCCAAGCTCACTTACTCTCACCACCCTCTTCACCCCAACATTCACTCTTCTTTTCTGAAAACCCATAGAAATCTTCACCTTAGCCTCCACAAGATAATGATCAGACATCCCTCCAGTTGCACTTCTCAGCACATTAACATCCAAAAGTCTCTCTTTTGTGCGCCTGTCAATTAACACGTAATCCAATAATGCTCTCTGGCCATCTCTCCTACTTACATACGTATACTTATGTATATCTCGCTTTTTGAACCAGGTATTCCCAATCACCAGTCCTTTTTCAGCACATAAATCTACAAGCTCTTCACCATTTCCATTTACAACACTGAACACCCCATGTATACCAATTATTCCCTCAACTGCCACATTACTCACCTTTGCATTCAAATCACCCATCACTATAACCCGGTCTCGTGCATCAAAACCACTAACACACTCATTCAGCTGCTCCCAAAACACTTGCCTCTCATGATCTTTCTTCTCATGCCCAGGTGCATATGCACCAATAATCACCCATCTCTCTCCATCAACTTTCAGTTTTACCCATATTAATCGAGAATTTACTTTCTTACATTCTATCACATACTCCCACAACTCCTGTTTCAGGAGTGCTGCTACTCCTTCCCTTGCTCTTGTCCTCTCACTAACCCCTGACTTTACTCCCAAGACATTCCCAAACCACTCTTCCCCTTTACCCTTGAGCTTCGTTTCACTCAAAGCCAAAACATCCAGGTTCCTTTCCTCAAACATACTACCTATCTCTCCTTTTTTCACATCTTGGTTACATCCACACACATTTAGACACCCCAGTCTGAGCTTTCGAGGAGGATGAGCACTCCCCGCGTGACTCCTTCTTCTGTTTCCCATTTTAGAAAGTTAAAAAATACAAGGAGGGAGGATTTCTGGCCCCCCGCTCCCGTCCCCTCCAGTCGCCCCCCACGACACGCAAGGAATGCGTGGGAAGCATATATATATATATATATATTTTTTTTTTTCTTTCTTTTATACTTTGTCGCTGTCTCCCGCGTTTGCGAGGTAGCGGAAGGAAACAGACGAAAGAAATGGCCCAACCCCCCCCCCCATACACATGTATATACATACGTCCACACACGCAAATATACGTACCTACACAGCTTTCCATGGTTTACCCCAGACGCTCCACATGCCCTGATTCAATCCACCAACAGCACGTCAACCCCGGCACACCACATCGCTCCAATTCACTCTACTCCCCGCCTTCCCCCAACCCTCCTGCATGTTCAGGCCCCGATCACACAAAATCCCTTTCACTCCATCTCTCCACCTCCAATTTGGTCACCCTCCTCTCCTTGCTCCCTCCACCTCCGACACATATATCCTCCTGGTCAATCCCTCCTCACTCATCCTCTCCACGCGCCCAAACCACTTCAAAACACCCTCCTCTGCTCTCTCAACCACGCTCTCCCTACCTCCACACATCTCTCCCACCCTCACGTCACTCGATCTAACCACCCCACACCACACATTGTCCTCAAACATCTCATCTCCAGCACATCTCCCTTTGGATAGGGGAGAAAGAATACTTCCCACGTATTCCCTGCATGTCGTAGAAGGCAACTAAAAGGGAAGGGAGTGGGGGGCATATATATACACACACATATATATACACACACAGACACATACATATATACCCATGCACACAATTCACACTGTCTGCCTTTATTCATTCTCATTGCCACCTTGCCACACATGGAATAACATCCCCCTCCCCCCTCATGTGTGCGAAGTAGCGCTAGGAAAAGACAACAAAGGCCCCATTCGTTCACACTCAGTCTCTAGCTGTCATGTAATAATGCCCGAAACCACAGCTCCCTTTCCACATCCAGGCCCCACAGAACTTTCCATGGTTTACCCCAGACGCTTCACATGCCCTGATTCAATCCATTGACAGCATGTCGACCCCGGTATACCACATCGATCCAATTCACTCTATTCCTAGCACGCCTTTCACCCTCCTGCATGTTCAGGCCCCGATCACTCAAAATCTTTTTCACTCCATCTTTCCACCTCGAATTTTTTCTCCCACTCCTCCTCGTTCCCTCCACCTCCGACACATATATCCTCTTGGTCAATCTTTCCTCACTCATTCTCTCTATGTGCCCAAACCATTTCAAAACCCTCTTCTGCTCTCTCAACCACGCTCTTTTTATTTCCACACATCTCTCTTACCCTTACATTACTTACTCGATCAAACCACCTCACACCACATATTGTCCTCAAACATCTCATTTCCAGCACATCCACCCTCCTGCGCTCAACTCTATCCATAGCCCACGCCTCACAACCATACAACATTGTTGGAACCACTATTCCTTCAAACATAGCCATTTTTTTCTTTTGGAGATAATGTGCTCGACTTCCACACATTTTTCAAGGCTCCCAGGATGTTCACCCCCTCCCTCTCCCTATGATTCACTTCCGCTGCCAAATCCACTCCCAGATATCTAAAACACTTCAGTTCCTCCAGTTTTTCTCCATTCAAACTTACCTCCCAATTGACTCGTCCCTCAACCCTACTGTACATAATAACCTTGCTCTAATTCACATATACTCTCAGCTTTCCTCTTTCACACACTTTACCAAACTCAGTCTTCAGCTTCTGCAGTTTATCACCTGAATCAGCCACCAGCGCTGTATCCTTAGCGAACAACAACTGACTCACTGCCCAAGTTCTCTCAACCACAGCAGACTGCATACTTGCTCCTCTTTCCAAAACTATTGCGTTCACCTCCTAAACAACCCCATCCATAAACAAATTAAACAACCAAGGAGACATCACACACCCCTGCCGCAAACCAAGATTCACTGAGAACCAGTTACTTGCCTCTCTTCCTACACGTACACATGCCTTATATCCTTGATAAAAACTTTTCACTGTTTCTAACAACTTGCCTCCCACATCATATATTCTTAATACCTTCCACAACTCTATCATATGCCTTCTCGAGATCCATAAATGGTATATACAAATCCGTTTGCTTTTCTAAGTATTTCTCATACATTCTTCAAGGAAACACCTGATCCACACATGCTCTACCACTTCTGAAACCATGCTGCTCTTCCCCAATCTGATGCTCTGTACATGCCTTCACCCTCTCAGTCAATACCCTCCCATATAATTTCCCTGGAATACTCAACAAAAATATACCTCTGTAATTTGAGCACTCACTCTTATCCCCTTTGCCTTTGTACAAAGGCACTATGCACGCATTCCGCCAATCCTCAGGCACTTCACCATGAGTCATACATACATTAAATAACCTTACCAACCAATCAAAAATACAGTCACCCCCTTTTTTAATAAATTCCACTGGAATACCATCCAAACCTGCTGCCTTGCCGGCTTTCATCTTCTGCAAAGCTTTTACTACCTCTTCTTTGTTTACCAAATCATTTTCCCTAACCCTCTTACTTTGCACACCACCTCGACCAAAACACCCTATATCTGCCACTCTATCATCAAACACATTAAACAAACCTTCAAAATACTCACTCCATCTCCTTCTCACATCACAACTACTTGTAAGGCATGTGTACGTGTAGGAAGAGAGGAAAGTGATTGGTTATCAGTGAATGTAGGTTTGCGGCAGGGGTGTGTGATGTCTCCATGGTTGTTTAATTTGTTTATGGATGGGGTTGTTAGGGAGGTGAATGCAAGAGTTTTGGAAAGAGGGGCAAGTATGAAGTCTGTTGGGGATGAGAGAGCTTGGGAAGTGAGTCAGTTGTTGTTCGCTGATGATACAGCGCTGGTGGCTGATTCATGTGAGAAACTGCAGAAGCTGGTGACTGAGTTTGGTAAAGTGTGTGGAAGAAGAAAGTTAAGAGTAAATGTGAATAAGAGCAAGGTTATTAGGTACAGTAGGGTTGAGGGTCAAGTCAATTGGGAGGTGAGTTTGAATGGAGAATAACTGGAGGAAGTGAAGTGTTTTAGATATCTGGGAGTGGATCTGGCAGCGGATGGAACCATGGAAGCGGAAGTGGATCATAGGGTGGGGGAGGGGGCGAAAATTCTGGGAGCCTTGAAGAATGTTTGGAAGTCGAGAACATTATCTCGGAAAGCAAAAATGGGTATGTTTGAAGGAATAGTGGTTCCAACAATGTTGTATGGTTGCGAGGCGTGGGCTATGGATAGAGTTGTGCGCAGGAGGATGGATGTGCTGGAAATGAGATGTTTGAGGACAATGTGTGGTGTGAGGTGGTTTGATCGAGTAAGTAACGTAAGGGTAAGAGAGATGTGTGGAAATATAAAGAGCGTGGTTGAGAGAGCAGAAGAGGGTGTTTTGAAATGGTTTGGGCACATGGAGAGAATGAGTGAGGAAAGATTGACCAAGAGGATATATGTGTCGGAGGTGGAGGGAACGAGGAGAAGAGGGAGACCAAATTGGAGGTGGAAAGATGGAGTGAAAAAGATTTTGAGTGATCGGGGCCTGAACATGCAGGAGGGTGAAAGGAGGGCAAGGAATAGAGTGAATTGGAGCGATGTGGTATACCGGGGTTGACGTGCTGTCAGTGGATTGAATCAAGGCATGTGAAGCGTCTGGGGTAAACCATGGAAATCTGTGTAGGTATGTATATTTGCGTGTGTGGACGTATGTATATACATGTGTATGGGGGTGGGTTGGGCCATTTCTTTCGTCTGTTTCCTTGCGCTACCTCGCAAACGTGGGAGACAGCGACAAAGCAAAAAAAAAAAAAAAAGTCTGTTGGGGATGAGAGAGCTTGGGAAGTGAGTCAGTTGTTGTTCGCTGATGATACAGCGCTGGTGGCTGATTCATGTGAGAAACTGCAGAAGCTGGTGACTGAGTTTGGTAAAGTGTGTGAAAGAAGAAAGTTAAGAGTAAATGTGAATAAGAGCAAGGTTATTAGGTACAGTAGGGTTGAGGGTCAATTCAATTGGGAGATGAGTTTGAATGGAGAAAAACTGGAGGAAGTGAAGTGTTTTAGATATCTGGGAGTGGATCTGGCAGCGGATGGAACCATGGAAGCGGAAGTGGATCATAGGGTGGGGGAGGGGGCGAAAATTCTGGGAGCCTTGAAGAATGTGTGGAAGTCGAGAACATTATCTTGGAAAGCAAAAATGGGTATGTTTGAAGGAATAGTGGTTCCAGCAATGTTGTATGGTTGCGAGGCGTGGACTATGGATAGAGTTGTGCGCAGGAGGATGGATGTGCTGGAAATGAGATGTTTGAGGACAATGTGTGGTGTGAGGTGGTTTGATCGAGTAAGTAACGTAAGGGTAAGAGAGATGTGTGGAAATAAAAAGAGCGTGGTTGAGAGAGCAGAAGAGGGTGTTTTGAAATGGTTTGGGCACATGGAGAGAATGAGTGAGGAAAGATTGACCAAGAGGATATATGTGTCGGAGGTGGAGGGAACGAGGAGAAGAGGGAGACCAAATTGGAGGTGGAAAGATGGAGTGAAAAAGATTTTGTGTGATCGGGGCCTGAACATGCAGGAGGGTGAAAGGAGGGCAAAGAATAGAGTGAATTGGAGCGATGTGGTATACCGGGGTTGACGTGCTGTCAGTGGATTGAATCAAGGCATGTGTATGGGTGTGGGTTGGGCCATTTCTTTCGTCTGTTTCCTTGCGCTACCTCGCAAACGTGGGAGACAGCGACAAAGCAAAAAAATAGAAAAAAAAATATATATATATATATATATATATTTTTTTTTTTTGTCGCTGTGTCCCGCGTTTGCGAGGTAGCGCAAGGAAACAGACGAAAGAAATGGCCCAACCCACCCCCATACACATGTATATACATACGTCCACACACGCAAATATACATACCTACACAGCTTTCCATGGTTTACCCCAGACGCTTCACATGCCCCGATTCAATCCACTGACAGCATGTCAACCCCGGTACACCACATCGCTCCAATTCACTCCATTCCCTGCCCTCCTTTCACCCTCCTGCATGTTCAGGCCCCGATCACACAAAATCTTTTTCACTCCATCTTTCCACCTCCAATTTGGTCTCCCTCTTCTCCTCGTTCCCTCCACCTCCGACACATATATCCTCTTGGTCAATCTTTCCTCACTCATTCTCTCCATGTGACCAAACCATTTCAAAACACCCTCCTCTGCTCTCTCAACCACGCTCTTTTTATTTCCACACATCTCTCCCACCCCCACGTTACCCACTCGATCAAACCACCTCACACCACATATTGTCCTCAAACATCTCATTTTCAGCACATCCATCCTCCTGCGCACAACTCTATCCATAGTCCACGCCTCGCAACCATACAACATTGTTGGAACCACTATTCCTTCAAACATACCCATTTTTGCTTTCCGAGACAATGTTCTCGACCTCCACACATTCTTCAAGGCTCCCAGAATTTTCGCCCCCTCCCCCACCCCATGATCCACTTCCGCTTCCATGTTTCCATCCGCTGCCAGATCCACTCCCAGACATCCAAAACACCCCACCTCCCCCAGCCCTTCTCCACTCAAACTCACCCCCCAATTGACTTGACCCTCAACCCCACTGCACCCAATAACCTTGCTCTTATTCACATCCACTCTCAACTTTCTCCCTTCACACACCCTACCAAACTCAGTCACCATATATATATATTTATATATATTTACATATTGCGTGCGTGCGTGTCTGGACGTATGTATATACATGTGTATGGGGGGGGGGGGGTTGAGCCATTTCTTTCGTCTGTTTCCTTGCGCTACCTCGCAAACGCGGGAGAAAGCGACAAAGTATAAAAAAAAAAAAAATATATATATATATATATATATATATATATATATATATCCGAACAAAGTGCATAGGAACGCACACATTCATAGAACATACAAACCTCCAACAGCCAGGATCGAACCTGGGACCTCTGTGCAACAGGTGGGAATTCTACTGTTAGGCTATGGAGGAGGGTAGATATGTTTGAAATGAAATGTTTTGAGGATAATATGTGATGAGGTGGTTTGATAAAGTAAGTAATGATAGGGTAAGAGAAATGTGTGGTAATAAAAATAGTGTAGTTGAGAGAGCAGAAGAGGGTGTGTTGAAATGGTTTGGTCACATAGGGTGAATGAGTGAAGAAAGATTGAGAAAGAGTATATATGTATCAGGTAGAGGGAAGAGAAGAAGCAGGAGGCCAAATTGGATGTGGAAGGATGGAGTGAAAAAGATTTTGAGTGATTGGGGCCTGAAGATACAGGAGGGTGAATGGTGTGCAAGGAATAGAGTGAATTGGAGTGATGTGGTATACTGGGGTCGACGTGCCACCAATGGATTGAGCAAGGGCATGTGAAATGTCTGGGATAAACCATAGAAAGTTTTGTGGGGCCTGGATTTGGAAAGGGAGCTGTGGTTTTGGTGCATTACACATGACAGCTAGAGACTGAGTGTGAATGAATATGGCCTTTGTTGTCTTTTCCTTGCAACATCGCATGCGCGGTGGGGTGGGATATGGTGGCGACGGGAATGGATTAAGGCAATAAGTGTGGATATGTACATGTGTATATATGTATATGTCTGTGTATGTATATGTATGTATACATTGAAATGTATAGGTATATATATATATGTGTGTTTGGGCATTTATGTACATACATATGTATGTGGGTGGTTTGGGCCATTCTTTCCTCTGTTTTCTTGTGCTACCTCGCTAACAAGGGAGACAGCGACCAGGTGTGATATAAAAAGTAAAAGAGAGAGAGAGAGACCTAATAACATATGAGATGTATTCTTGAGGAATGTATTCTAAGCTAAAAATGTTAAAATTAGTTATGACATGATGCCTATGGAGATGGGGTCCTGGCGGTGTCATTTCTTACAATAGAAAGTGTTGTACAGTGGCTTCCTTCAGTAACAGTATTGGGTTTGTAGATGTAATTTTGGTGTTTTGTTAAAAGAAAGACTTTGTTAATTTTAATACTCTATGAAACTAAATTTGTTCAACATAAGGTTGTCAGTGCTTCTAGGGTTGTTGGTCATTGTTGCTGTGCTCTGACAGCGCACCTACTTCTTGGCATGCTCTTCATTGTCTCATGCAGCTTATTCTTTGTATGGGAAAAATTTATTGCTGGTTAGGATATGGTTGGTTGGATGGTTCATTTTATCGTCTCATTATTTTCAAGTGTTGTTTTACTGGTAAAGGAAGATATTCTTAGTGACTGATCCACATTTGCTTGATTCTTGCCTGCTTGCATATCACTTGCATATTTATATATATTCATGTCTTTCTTGGGCACTTTGGATGCTTTATCAATGCTGCATTTGTAGACTCTTAGCAAGACATGATAGGTATATGACATTATTTAAAAACACGTGGGAGATAGCTAAAAAGAGGATGACTCAGAATGAACTGACACACATAATTGTAGGCTATGCACTACTGGTTTAGAGAATGTAATCCATGATGTAGTTTTTAGCATCCCAACCCTGACCCATTCATGGACTGCTCAGTGTCAATCGCATAGGTTCAAATCCTGGTTGCATCAACCAATCCACAGTCAACCCAGCTGTGCGTCCACCCCTGGGACTTAGCTGATAAAATGGGTACCTGGCTCAGGTTGGGGTATGTATGTATGTATGTATGCATACGTGGGGAGTGCTCATCCTCCTTGAAGGCTCAGATTGGGGTGTCTAAATGTGTGTGGATGTAACCAAGATGAGAAAAAAGGAGAGATAGGTAGTGTGTTTGAGGAAAGGAACCTGGATGTTTTGGCTCTGAGTGAAACGAAGCTCAAGGGTAAAGGGGAAGAGTGGTTTGGGAATGTCTTGGGAGTAAAGTGAGGGGTTATTGAGAGGACAAGAGCAAGGAAGGAGTAGCACTACTCCTGAAATAGGAGTGGTGGGAGTATGTGATAGAGTGTAAGAAAGTAAACTCTAGATTGATATGGGTAAAACTGAAAGTCGATGGAGAGAGATGGGTGATTATTGGTGCATATGCACCTGGGCATGAGAAGAAAGATCATGAGAGGCAAGTGTTTTGGGAGCAGCTGAGTGTGTTAGTACTTTTGATGCACGAGACCGGGTTATAGTGATGGGTGATTTAAATGCAAAGGTGAGTAATGTGGCAGTTGAGGGAATGATTGGTATACATGGGGTGTTCAGTGTTGTAAATGGCAATGGTGCAGAGCTTGTAGATTTCTGTGCTGAAAAAGGACTGGTGATTGGGAATACCTGGTTTAAAAAGAGAGATATACATAAGTATATATGTAAGTAAGTAGGAGAGATGGCCAAAGAACGTTGGATTATGTGTTAATTGTTAGGCGCGGGAAATAGAGACTTTTGGATGTTAATGTGCTGAAAGGTGCAACTGGAGGGATGTCTGATCATTATCTTGTGGAGGGGAAGGTGAATATTTGTAGAGGTTTTCAGAAGAGAGAATGTTTGGATGAAGAGAGTGGTGAGAGTAAGTGAGCTTGGGAAGGAGACTTGTGTGAGGAAGTACCAGGAGAGACTGAGTACAGAATGGAAAAAGGTGAGAACAAAGGACATACGGGGAGTGGGGGAGGAATGGGATGTATTTAGGGAGCAGTGATGGCTTGTGCAAAAGATGCTTGTAGCATGAGAAGCATGGGAGGTGGGTAGATTAGAAAGGGTAGTGAGTGGTGGGATGAAGTAAGATTATTAGTGAAACAGAAGAGAGAGGCATTTGGATGATTTTTGCCGGGAAATAATGCAGATGAGTGGGAGATGTATAAAAGAAGGAGGCAGGAGGTCAAGAGAAAGGTGCAAGAGGTGAAAAAGAGGGCAAATGAGGGTTGGGGTGAGAGAGTATCATTAAATTTTAGGGAGGATAAAAAGATGTTTTGGAAGGAGTTAAATAAGGTGCATAAGACAAGGGAACAAATGGGAACATCAGTGAAGGGGGCTAATGGTGAGGTGATAACAAGTAGTGGTGATGTGAGAAGGAGATGGAGTGAGTATTTTGAAGGTTTGTTGAATGTGTTTGATGATAGAGTGGCATATATAGGGTGTTTTGGTCGAAGTGGTGTGCAAAGTGAGAGGGTTAGGGAGAATGATTTGGTAAACAGAGAAGAGGTCGTGAAAGCTTTGCAAAAGATGAAAGCTGGCAAGGCAGTGGGTTTAGATGGTATTGCAGTGGAATCTATTAAAATAGAGGTGACTGTATTGTTGACTGGGTGGTAAGGTTATTTAATGTATGTATGACTCATGGTGAGATGCCTGAGGACTGGCGAAATGCTTGCATATTGCCATTGTACAAAGGCAAAGGGGATAAGAGTGAGTGCTCAAATTACAGAGGTATAAGTTTGTTGAGTATTCCAGGGAAATTATATGGGAGGGTATTGATTGAGAGGGTGAAGGCATGTACAGAGCATCAGATTGGGGAAGAGCAGTGTGGTTTCAGAAGTGGTAGAGGATGTGTGGATCAGGTGTTTGCTTTGAAGAATGTATGTGAGAAATACTTAGAAAAGCAAATGGATTTGTATGTAGCATTTATGGATCTGGAGAAGGCATATGATACAGTTGACAGAGATGCTCCAATTCACTCTATTCCTTGACAGAGATGCTCCAATTCACTCTATTCCTTCCATGCCTTTCACCCTCCTGCATGTTCAGGCCCTAATCAATCTAAATCTTTTTCACTCCATCTTTCCACTCCAATTTGGTCTCCCACTTCTCCTCATTCCTTCCACCTCTGACACATATATCCTCTTTGTCAATCTTTCCTCACTCATTCTCTCCATGTGACCAAACCATTTCAAAACACCCTCTTCTGCTCTCTCAACCCCACTCTTTTTATTACCACACATCTCTTACCATTTCGTTACTTACTCAATCAAACCACCTCACACAATATATTGCCCTCAAACATCTCATTTCCAGCGCATCCACCCTCCTCCACACAACTCTATCTATAGCCCACGCCTTGCAACCATATAACATTCTTCGACCACCATTCCTTCAAACATGCCCATTTTTGCTTTTGGATATAATGTTCTCAACTTCCACACATTTTTCAACGCTCCCAAAACTTTAGCCCCCACCCTATGATTCGCTTCCGCTTCCATGGTCTGCTGCCGAATCCACTCCCAGATATCTAAAACACTTCACTTCCTCCAGTTTTTCTCCATTCAAACTTACCTCCCAACTGATTTGTACCTCAACCCTACTGTGCCTAATAACCTTGCTCTTATTCACATTTACTCTCAGCTTTCTTCTTTCACACACTTTACCAAACTCAGTCACCAGCTTCTGCAGTTTCTCACACGAATCAGCCACCTGCACTGTATCATCAGCGAACAACAACTGACACTTCCCAAGCTCTCTCACCCACAACAGACTGCATACTTGCCTCTCTTTCCAAAACTCTTGCATTCACCTCCCTAACAACCCCATCCATAAACAAATTAAACAATCATGGAGACATCACACACCCCTGCCGCAAACCTACATTCACTGAGAATAATCACTTTCCTCTCTTCCTACACGTACGCATGCCTTACATCCTCGATAAAAACTTTTCACTGCTTCTAACAACTTGGCTCCCACACCATATATTCTTAATACCTTCCACAGAGCATCTCTATCAAGTCTATCATATGCCTTCTCCAGATCCATAAGTGCTACATACAAATCCATTTGCTTTTCTAAGTATATCTCGCATACATTCTTCAAAGCAAACACCTGATCCACACATCCTCTACCACTTCTGAAACCACACTGCTCTTCCCCAATCTGATGCTCTGTACATGCCTTCACCCTCTCAATCAATACCCTCCCATATAATTTACCAGGAATACTTAACATACTTATGCCTCTGTGATTATTTATTTATTTATTTATTTTGCTTTGTCGCTGTCTCCCGCGTTTGCGAGGTAGCGCAAGGAAACAGACGAAAGAAATGGCCCAACCCACCCCCATACACAATGTATATACATACACGTCCACACACGCAAATATACATACCTATACATCTCAATGTACACATATATATACACACACAGACACATACATATATACCCATGCACACAATTCACACTGTCTGCCTTCATTCATTTCCATCGCCACCTCGCCACACATGGAATACCATCCCCCTCCCCCCTCATGTGTGCGAGGTAGCACTAGGAAAAGACAACAAAGGCCCCATTCGTTCACACTCAGTTCTAGCTGTCATGCAATAATGCCCGAAACCACAGCTCCCTTTCCACATCCAGGCCCCACAGAACTTTCCATGGTTTACCCCAGATGCTCCACATGCCCTGATTTAATCCACTGACAGCACGTCAACCCCGGTATACCACATCGATCCAATTCACTCTATTCCTTGCCCTCCTATCACCCTCCTGCATGTTCAGGCCCCGATCACTCAAAATCTTTTTCACTCCATCTTTCCACCTCCAATTTGGTCTCCCACTTCTCCTCGTTCCCTCCACCTCCGACACATATATCCTCTTGGTCAATCTTTCCTCACTCATTCTCTCCATGTGCCCAAACCATTTCAAAACACCCTCTTCTGCTCTCTCAACCACGCTCTTTTTATTTCCACACATCTCTCTTACCCTTACGTTACGTACTCGATCAAACCACCTCACACCACACATTGTCCTCAAACATCTCATTTCCAGCACATCCACCCTCCTGCGCACAACTCTATCCATAGCCCACGCCTCGCAATCATACAAAATTGTTGGAACCACTATTCCTTCAAACATACCCATTTTTGCTTTCCGAGATAATGTTCTCGACTTCCACACATTCTTCAAGGCTCCCAGGATTTTCGTCCCCTCCCCCACCCTATGATTCCACTTCTGCTTCCATGGTTCCATCCGCTGCCAGATCCACTCCCAGATATCTAAAACACTTTACTTCCTCCAGTTTTTCTCCATTCAAACTTACCTCCCAATTGACTTGACCCTCAACCCTACTGTACCTAATAACCTTGCTCTTATTCACATTTACTCTTAACTTTCTTCTTTCACACACTTTACCAAACTCAGTCACCAGCTTCTGCAGTTTCTCACATGAATCAGCCACCAGCGCTGTATCATCAGCGAACAACAACTGACTCACTTCCCAAGCTCTCTCATCCACAACAGACTTCATACTTGCCCCTCTTTCCAAAACTCTTGCATTCACCTCCCTAACAACCCCATCCATAAACAAATTAAACAACCATGGAGACATCACACACTCCTGCCGCAAACCTACATTCACTGAGAACCAATCACTTTCCTCTCTTCCTACATGTACACATGCCTTACATCCTCGATAAAAACTTTTCACTGCTTCTAACAACTTGCCTCCCACACCATATATTCTTAATACCTTCCACAGAGCATCTCTATCAACTCTATCATATGCCTTCTCCAGATCCATAAATGCTACATACAAATCCATTTGCTTTTCTAAGTATTTCTCACATACATTCTTCAAAGTAAACACCTGATCCACACATCCTCTACCACTTCTGAAACCACACTGCTCTTCCCCAATCTGATGCTCTGTACATGCCTTCACCCTCTCAATCAATACCCTCCCATATAATTTACCAGGAATACTCAACAAACTTATACCTCTGTAATTTGAGCACTCACTCTTATCCCCTTTGCCTTTGTACAATGGCACTATGCACGCATTCTGCCAATCCTCAAGCACCTCACAATGAGTCATACATACATTAAATGACCTTACCAACCAGTCAACAATACAGTCACCCCCTTTTTTAATAAATTCCTCTGCAATACCATCCAAACCTGCTGCCTTGCCAATTTTCATCTTCCGCAAAGCTTTTACTACCTCTTCTCTGTTTACCAAATCATTTTCCCTAACCCTCTCACTTTGCACACCACCTCGACCAAAACAGTTGAGTGGGAGATGTATAAAAGAAAGAGACAGGAGGTCAAGAGAAAGGTGCAAGAAGTGAAAAAGAGGGCAAATGAGAGTTGGGGTGACAGAGTATCATTAAATTTTAGGGAGAATAAAAAGATGTTCTGGAAGGAGGTAGATAAAGTGCGTAAGACAAGGGAGCAAATGGGAACTTCAGTGAAGGGCGCAAATGGGGAGGTGATAACAAGTAGTGGTGATGTGAGAAGGAGATGGAGTGAGTATTTTGAAGGTTTGTTGAATGTGTTTGATGATAGAGTGGCAGATATAGGGTGTTTTGGTCGAGGTGGTGTGCAAAGTGAGAGGGTTAGGGAAAATGATTTGGTAAACAGAGAAGAGGTAGTAAAAGCTTTGCGGAAGATGAAAGCCAGCAAGGCAGCAGGTTTGGATGGTATTGCAGTGGAATTTATTAAAAAAGGGGGTGACTGTATTGTTGACTGGTTGGTAAGGTTATTTAATGTATGTATGACTCATGATGAGGTGCCTGAGGATTGGCGGAATGCGTGCATAGTGCCATTGTACAAAGGCAAAGGGGATGAGAGTGAGTGCTCAAATTACAGAGGTATAAGTTTGTTGAGTATTCCTGGTAAATTATATGGGAGGATATTGATTGAGAGGGTGAAGGCATGTACAGAGCATCAGATTGGGGAAGAGCAGTGTGGTTTCAGAAGTGGTAGAGGATGTGTGGATCAGGTGTTTGCTTTGAAGAATGTATGTGAGAAATACTTAGAAAAGCAAATGGATTTGTATGTAGCATTTATGGATCTGGAGAAGGCATATGATAGAGTTGATAGAGATACTCTGTGGAAGGTATTAAGAATATATGGTGTGGGATGCAAGTTGTTAGAAGCAGTGAAAAGTTTTTATCGAGGATGTAAGGCATGTGTACGTGTAGGAAGAGAGGAAAGTGATTGGTTCTCAGTGAATGTAGGTTTGCGGCAGGGGTGTGTGATGTCTCCATGATTGTTTAATTTGTTTATGGATGGGGTTGTTAGAGAGGTGAATGCAAGAGTTTTGGAAAGAGGGGCAAGTATGAAGTCTGTTGTGGATGAGAGAGCTTGGGAAGTGAGTCAGTTGTTGTTCGCTGATGATACAGCGCTGGTATATATATATATATATATATATATATATATATATATATATATATATATATATATATGTTTTTTTTTTTTTTTTTCAAACTATTCGCCATTTCCTGCGTTAGCAAGGTAGCGTTAAAAACAGAGGACTGGGCTTCTGAGGGAATATCCTCACCTGGCCCCCTTTTCTGTTCCTTCTTTGGTAAAGTGTGTGAAAGAAGAAAGTTAAGAGTAAATGTGAATAAGAGCAAGGTTATTAGGTACAGTAGGGTTGAGGGTCAAGTCAATTGGGAGGTGAGTTTGAATGGAGAAAAACTGGAGGAAGTGAAGTGTTTTAGATATCTGGGGGTGGATCTGGCAGCGGATGGAACCATGGAAGTGGAAGTGGATCATAGGGTGGGGGAGGGGGCGAAAATTCTGGGAGCCTTGAAGAATGTGTGGAAGTCGAGAACATTATCTCGGAAAGCAAAAATGGGTATGTTTGAAGGAATAGTGGTTCCAACAATGTTGTATGGTTGCAAGGCGTGGGCTATGGATAGAGTTGTGCGCAGGAGGATGGATGTGCTGGAAATGAGATGTTTGAGCACCATGTGTGGTGTGAGGTGGTTTGATCGAGTAAGTAACATAAGGGTAAGAGAGATGTGTGGAAATAAAAAGAGCGTTGTTGAGAGAGCAGAAGAGGGTGTTTTGAAATGGTTTGGGCACGTGGAGAGAATGAGTGAGGAAAGATTGACCAAGAGGATATATGTGTCAGAGGTGGAGGGAACGAGGAGAAGTGGGAGACCAAATTGGAGGTGGAAAGATGGAGTGAAAAAGATTTTGTGTGATCGGGGCCTGAACATGCAGGAGGGTGAAAGGAGGGCAAGGAATAGAGTGAATTGGATTGATGTGGTATACCGAGGTTGACATGCTGTCAGTGGATTGAATCAGGGCATGTGAAGCATCTGGGGTAAACCATGGAAAGCTGTGTAGGTATGTATATTTGCGTGTGTGGACGAGTATGTATATACATGTGTATGGGGATGGGTTGGGCTATTTCTTTCGTCTGTTTCTTTGCGATACCTCGCAAATGCGGGAGACAGTGACAAAGGAATATATATATATATATATATATATATATATATATATATATATATATATATATATATATATATATATATATACATATATATATATATATATATACTTATATATATATATATACATATATATATATATATATATATATATATATATATATATATATATATATATATATATATATATATATATATATATACAAAGGCAAAGGGGATAAGAGTGAGTGCTCAAATTACAGAGGTATAAGTTTGTTGAGTATTCCTGGTAAATTATATGGGAGGGTATTGATTGAGAGGGTGAAGGCATGTACAGAGCATCAGATTGGGGAAGAGCAGAGTGGTTTCAGAAGTGGTAGAGTATGTGTGGATCAGGTGTTTGCTTTGAAGAATGTATGTGAGAAATACTTAGAAAAGCAAATGGATTTGTATGTAGCATTTATGGATCTGGAGAAGGCATATGATAGAGTTGATAGAGATGCTCTGTGGAAGGTATTAAGAATATATGGTGTGGGAGGCAAGTTGTTAGAAGCAGTGAAAAGTTTTTATCAAGGATGTAAGGCATGTGTACATGTAGGAAGAGAGGAAAGTGATTGGTTTTCAGTGAATGTAGGTTTGCGGCAGGGGTGTGTGATGTCTCCATGGTTGTTTAATTTGTTTATGAATGGGGTTGTTAGGGAGGTGAATGCAAGAGTTTTGGAAAGAGGGGCAAGTATGAAGTCTGTTGGGGATGATAGAGCTTGGGAAGTGAGTCAGTTGTTGTTCGCTGATGATACAGCGCTGGTGGCTGATTCATGTGAGAAACTGCAGAAGCTGGTGACTGAGTTTGGTAAAGTGTGTGAAAGAAGAAAGTTAAGAGTAAATGCGAATAAGAGTAAGGTTATTAGGTACAGTAGGGTTGAGGGTGAAGTCAATTGGGAGGTAAGTTTGAATGGAGCAAAACTGGAGGAAGTAAAGTGTTTTAGATATCTGGGAGTGGATTTGGCAGCGGATGGAACCATGGAAGCGGAAGTGGATCATAGGGTGGGGGAGGGGGCGAAAATCCTGGGAGCCTTGAAGAATGTGTGGAAGTCGAGAATATTATCTCGGAAAGCAAAAATGGGTATGTTTGAAGGAATAGTGGTTCCAACAATGTTGTATGGTTGCGAGGCGTGGGCTATGGATAGAGTTGTGCGCAGGAGGATGGATGTGCTGGAAATGAGATGTTTGAGGACAATGTGTGGTGTGAGGTGGTTTGATCAAGTAAGTAACGTAAGGGTAAGAGAGATGTGTGGAAATAAAAAGAGTGTGGTTGAGAGAGCAGAAGAGGGTGTTTTGTAATGGTTTGGGCACATGGAGAGAATGATTGAGGAAAGATTGACCAAGAGGATATATGTGTCGGAGGTGGAGGGAACGAGGAGAAGTGGGAGACCAAATTGAAGGTGGAAAGATGGAGTGAAAAAGATTTTGTGTGATCGGGGCCTGAACATGCAGGAGGGTGAAAGGAGGGCAAGGAATAGAGTGAATTGGAACGATGTGGTATACCGGGGTTGACATGCTGTCAGTGGATTGAATCAGGGCATGTGAAGCTTCTGGGGTAAACCATGGAAAGCTGTGTAGGTATGTATATTTGCATGTGTGGACGTATGTATATAGATAGATAGATAGATAGAGAGAGAGAGAGAGAGAGAGAGAGAGAGAGAGAGAGAGAGAGAGAGAGAGAGAGAGAGAGAGATAAAACCACAAGGAAACAAAAAATGTGAAGTGTAAGAAGTTTTCATATACAGTTAACCATCATTTTGATGGATTAACAGGGTGAGGGGGTGTCTGTTAATGCCAAAAGTCCATTAAATCGAGGATGTAACCTTTGGGCCATTTTATATTCCATTATACAATAATACAATATACAAGTCACACACTTTCTTATAACATTTGATGCCATTTTGAATTGTAAGGATTGCAAAATTTTTTGTTAAAGTCACAATTTTCTGTATACAACGTGACTGCGAGGTAGCTTTAGGTAGACTGAGACTGAAACAAAGCGAGTATATCACACACAACCAAAATAAGTGTTGTATGAAATGTGCATGGTGCAGCGCTTGAGATTTTTCATTTTTTTTTTATTTTGATTATTATGAATTAATTTATTATTCAGCTGTTCTTCTCAATTAGAAATCCAGTATATTGGGGTCCGTTTAATCCAGTTTACTGTATTGCATTGTCAAGACGACAATATAACACATGAAAGCACTTGACAGTATAAATTTTTGTGTACTTCTTGCATAGATATATATATATATATATATATATATATATATATATATATATATATATATATAGGGTTGAGGGTCAAATCAATTGGGAGGTAAGTTTGAATGGAGAAAAACTGGAGGAAATAAAGTGTTTTAGATATCTGGGAGTGGATCTGGCAGCGGATGGAACCATGGAAGCGGAAGTGAATCATAGGGTGGGGGAGGGGGCGAAAGTCCTGGGAGCCTTGAAGAATGTGTGGAAGTCGAGAACATTATCTTGGAAAGCAAAAATGGGTATGTTTGAAGGAATAGTAGTTCCAACAATGTTGTATGGTTGCGAGGCGTGGGCTATGGATAGAGTTGTGCGCAGGAGGGTGGATGTGCTGGAAGTGAGATGTTTGAAGACAATGTGTGGTGTGAGGTGGTTTGATCGAGTAAGTAATGTAAGGGTAAGAGAGATGTATGGAAATAAAAAGAGGGTGGTTGAGAGAGCAGAAGAGGGTGTTTTGAAATGGTTTGGGCACGTGGAGAGAATGATTCAGGAAAGATTGAACAAGAGGATATATGTGTCGGAGGTGGAGGGAACGAGGAGAAGTGGGAGACCAAATTGGAGGTGGAAAGATGGAGTGAAAAAGATTTTGAGTGATCGGGGCCTGAACATGCAGGAGGGTGAAAGGAGGGCAAGGAATAGAGTGAATTGGAGCGATGTGGTATACAGGGGTTGACGTGCTGTCAGTGGATTGAATCAAGGCATGTGAAGCGTCTGGGGTAAACCATGGAAAGCTGTGTAGGTATGTATATTGCGTGTGTGGACGTGTGTATGTACATGTGTATGGGGGGGGTTGGGCCATTTCTTTCGTCTGTTTCCTTGCGCTACCTCGCAAACGCGGGAGACAGCGACAAAGCAAATATATATATATATATATATATATATATATATATATATATATATATATATATATATATATATATATATATTTTTTTGCTTTGTCGCTGTCTCCCGCGTTTGCGAGGTAGCGCAAGGAAACAGATGAAAGAAATGGCCCAACCCACCCCCATACGCATGTATATACATACGTCCACACACGCAAATATACATACCTACACAGCTTTCCATGGTTTACCCCAGACGCTTCACATGCCCTGATTCAATCCACTGACAGCACGTCAACCCCGGTATACCACATCGCTCCAATTCACTCTATTCCTTGCCCTCCTTTCACCCTCCTGCATGTTCAGGCCCCGATCACACAAAATCTTTTTCACTCCATCTTTCCACCTCCAATTTGGTCTCCCACTTCTCCTCGTTCCCTCCACCTCCGACACATATATCCTCTTGGTCAATCTTTCCTCACTCATTCTCTCCATGTGCCCAAACCATTTCAAAACACCCTCTTCTGCTCTCTCAACCACACTCTTTTTATTTCTACACATCTCTCTTACCCTTACGTTACTTACTCGATCAAACCACCTCACACCACACATTGTCCTCAAACATCTCATTTCCAGCACATCCATCCTCCTGCGCACAACTCTATCCATAGTCCACATAGTCCATGTGTACATGTAGGAAGAGAGGAAAGTGATTGGTTCTCAGTGAATGTAGGTTTGCGGCAGGGGTGTGTGATGTCTCCATGGTTGTTTAATTTGTTTATGGATGGGGTTGTTAGGGAGGTGAATGCAAGAGTTTTGGAAAGAGGGGCGAGTATGAAGTCTGTTGTGGATGAGAGAGCTTGGGAAGTGAGTCAGTTGTTGTTCGCTGATGATACAGCGCTGGTGGCTAATTCATGTGAGAAACTGCAGAAGCTGGTGACTGAGTTTGGTAAAGTGTGTGAAAGAAGAAAGTTAAGAGTAAATGTGAATAAGAGCAAGGTTATTAGGTACAGTAGGGTTGAGGGTCAAGTCAATTGGGAGGTAAGTTTGAATGGAGAAAAACTGGAGGAATTAAAGTGTTTTAGATATCTGGGAGTGGATCTGGCAGCGGATGGAACCATGGAAGCGGAAGTGGATCATAGGGTGGGGGAGGGGACGAAAATCCTGGGAGCCTTGAAGAATGTGTGGAAGTCGAGAACATTATCTCAGAAAGCAAAAATGGGTATGTTTGAAGGAATAGTAGTTCCAACAATGTTGTATGGTTGCGAGGCGTGGGCTATGGATAGAGTTGTGCGCAGGAGGGTGGATGTGCTGGAAATGAGATGTTTGAGGACAACGTGTGGTGTGAGGTGGTTTGATCGAGTAAGTAACGTAAGGGTAAGAGAGATGTGTGGAAATAAAAAGAGCGTGGTTGAGAGAGCAGAAGAGGGTGTTTTGAAATGGTTTGGGCGCATGGAGAGAATGAGTGAGGAAAGATTGACCAAGAGGATATATGTGTCGGAGGTGGAGGGAACGAGGAGAAGAGGGAGACCAAATTGGAGGTGGAAAGATGGAGTGAAAAAGATTTTGTGTGATCGGGGCCTGAACATGCAGGAGGGTGAAAGGAGGGCAAGGAATAGAGTGAATTGGAGCGATGTGGTATACCGGGGTTGACGTGCTGTCAGTGGATTGAATCAAGGCATGTGAAGTGTCTGGGGTAAACCATGGAAAGCTGTGTAGGTATGTATATTTGCGTGTGTGGACATATGTATATACATGTGTATGGGGGTGGGTTGGGCCATTTCTTTCGTCTGTTTCCTTGCGCTACCTCGCAGACGTGGGAGACAGCGACAAAAAAAAAAGAAAAAAAAAGGTATATATATATATATATATATATATATATATTATAATTTTTTTATCATATATATTTATATAAAAGTATTCTTGCATGTATATCTTTATTGAGGAAAAGATGTTCCTGGACCCCTCTTGCAAGAGGTAGCATCACAAGCGGGAGGTCACCTTCAGTGAGATAGGATCATCATAAGCATTTGAAAAGAGTAGTGTGATTTTGAGAACCTTCCCCTACCAAAGGAGATCCATATATTCTAATCCTATTTGGAGTGCAGCCTTGAACTTGTAAGAGCCCTATAGAAGGGATTCTGGTAATGATAATCATAGTAATGATAATGGTAATGATTATGATGTTAATGAAAATAATTATAATTGTAATAATATTGATAATGATAATAGTAATTGTAATGATAATGGATTGAGAAACATTGTCTTGAGAAATGTGATTCCAGTGTCTCTATTGCAGTGAAACTTCTGAAAAATTATTATTTTCTATGTTATGATATTTTATGAAATATAGAAATGATTAAAAGTAGAAATTTTTGAACAAATAAACAAATAATGTTGTATGAATGATTGAAGGATGTGGAATGGCTGTTGTTGTGCTTGTATCGTGAATAGCATTTTAAAATTATGGTAGTCTAGTTTCATGTATGTGTCATAATTTTCCTTTTTTTATGATTTTTAGGCTGTTTGAAATAAGAAAGAATGAAAGCTAAAGATTTAGTAATTTTATGTGCTATGAGTAATATGCAAATTATTGATAAGACAAGATATCCCAGTGATAATTAAGTATTGATTTTATAGTAAATTACTTTTCTGTAAGACTTAGAAATTACTGGAAGTCAAATTTCTTTGGAAGCATGCAAGAAACTCTATATCTATCACTTAATGTTTCATGGAAATGATGCCAAATTTCAGAATGAATGAGTAGTATGATTGTTTTGTATGAGCATGGAGGTTACGGCTTAACACTGGCTCACCGTGCGTTGCCCGCAGTATCATCACAGGTGGTACTGAGCTGAGGAGTGGAAGGTGATGCCAGCGCCACCCGCCCCCATCCTCCTTGCAAGCAGGTGAGCCAGTGTGATGCTGAACGGCCCCATTATCTCTCTTTTTCCATCTTCTCCCTGTCCCCCTGATTATGTATTTCTCTCTATCCCTCCCTTTCTTCTCATCTTTCTTCCTCCTGTCTCTGCTCTTCCTTCTCATCCTCCATCCAATTCCCTCCACTTCTCATTTTGAGTATATATATATATATATATATATATATATATATATATATATATATATATATATATATATAATATATATATATATATTAGGATTGCTTGGCTCTTCCAGCAAGAGATTACACTGCATGTGAAAAGTCACCTTTGGTGAGGCTGTATTATTGAGAGTACAGGCTCATCAAAGAATTTCTGACCCTGAAGGAGTCTACATTTCCCTGCTACTGGAAGTGGTTTATCCTTGGGCTGCAGGAGCTTTAAAAGAGTCACACCAGGACTTTTAATTGAACATAGTTCTGGGTTAAATAGCGCAGCCTTGCAGCTACAGGAATGTCTGTTAAACATATTATAGCATAAAACCAGGACCCTTTCAAGAAGGGGTTCTTGGGGCAATTATATATATATATATGTATGCTTACTTATTTCCTGCCCCATATGACCATTCTATATTTATGAGACTCCTGCAGCTCTCAGGAAACTTGCCACCAGTTGAGACTGTAGGTCATAGAGTGTGTCTGTATGGAAAGTGTGCAAGGCAGATGAGTAGTAGGTGTTCGTTGTGTTCTTTATTATATTGGCATCATGGGCATGAAAGGTCTTAGGATATGCTGAAACAAGAGTTTGTAGTGTTGTAGTGATAGGTGATGTCCACAGCTTAGATGGGACATTGTTGTTTGTCTGTGGAGTGTGGTTTCTGAGGGGTGTATGTGTGATGGGTGGAGTTTTAAGACTGTGCTAGGAGGTCAATTTAGTATTTGTTGTTAATTTGGTGCATATGCATTTTTTTTTTAATATTTTTGTTGGGGGTCGTGGGAACTGAGAGCAGGTTTTGGAAGTGTAAGGTACAGGAAACACTTTTTATTTCCCCTTGGGGGTTGATGGTTAGTTAAAGAGTGGTTTGGATGAGAGGATCTAGTGCTGTGTCATAGAATTGAGTGCCAAGCATATATATATATATATAATATATATATATATATATATATATATATATATATATATATATATATATATATATATATATATATATATAAAGTGAATTGGAACGATGTGGCATACCGGGGTCGACGTGCTGTCAATGGATTGAACCAGGGCATGTGAAGCATCTGGGGTAAACCATGGAAAGTTTTGTGGGGCCTGGATGTGGAAAGGGAGCTGTGGTTTCGGTGCATTATTACATGACAGCTAGAGACTGAGTGTGCACGAATGTGGCCTTTATTGTCTTTTCCTAGCACTACGTCGCACACATGAGGGGAGAGGGGGTTGTTATTTCATGTGTGGCGGGGTGGCGATGGGAATTTATAAGGGCAGACAGTATGAATTATGTACATGTGTGTATATATGTATATGTGTGTGTGTGTATATATATATGTATATGTTGAGATGTATAGGTATGTATGTTTGCGTGTGTGGACATGTATGTATATACATGTGTATGTGGGTGGGTTGGGCCATTCTTTCATCTGTTTCCTTGCGCTACCTCGCTAACGCGGGAGACAGCGACAGCAAAATAAAACAAAGCAAAATATATAAATTTTTATTTCATTCATAATTATCCCAGGACAAGTTTCCATGAAAGATCTTTATAAAAGCTCCTGCTGTACTACCTCCTTAAGCATCGAAAATGTAGCCTCCTGGAGTGGGTTCTCTGACAAGACTGTACTTTTCACTTGTGGTTTAACCCTTTTGTGGGCAGAGCCCCAGTAACACACACACACAATTTATATATATATATATATATATATATATATATATATATATATATATATATATATATATATTTTTTTATATGTATATATGTATGTGTGTGTGCATGTGTGTGTAAACACATGCATACATACACCTTGCCTGCTGCATTCTCTCCTTTTTTCTTTCTTTCTTCCCCCCCCTTTTTTTTTTTTTACTTATCTTTCATAGCACTTCCTTCCACTTTCCCTGCAGTTTCATATGATTTGTTGAAATTCCCATCCTGTTTTCCATGGTTTTGTACCCATTCTTTACTATTTGTTGTTGTTATTTTCTCAATCTTTCTCCCATAGTTCAATGCTCTAGTATTATTTGATTATTCTGTCTTCTTTGAGCAGTTCTTTTTCATGTATATTGTAGGCATAAAGTAGAAATATTTTCTTTTAGTCTATTTATTTAGTTTTCTCTATTATTTGTTTTTTCTTTTTTGCAATGTGTTGCTGTCACTTTTTCATTTTCTTAATAAAGGGCTCATTGTACATTGATTTTTTCCATGTGATAAACATAAGTTTTAGGATTCTGAATGTACTAATGTCTAGTTGGGGGCCAAATCTATTTGTAAGCTATTCAGTACAGATTTGAATTGCTCTTGTAGAAGTTTTTACAGCCTTTAGTAGTTATGCGAAGATAAAGACTAGTAATCAAAATTTTAGTAGTTGTTGTTTTAGTAGTTGAATATATTACATCATCATTGATTTTTGGGGAGTGATAGGGAGAGATGATTGATACATCCATTGTGACTCAGAACTTATTTTATTTTCTTGATATATTATTTAGATTTAATATTGTATGATATAGAGATGTTTGCTATAATGCTGGTAATGGTATAATAAGGCTGCCTTTTCTTGGCAAAGTAGTAAAAGCATTTTGTGTTGTTTGGGGCTAAACAAGCACTGTGGTCTCAACTATGACTTCTTAACTATGCCTCATCCTTTTTCTCTCATTTTTCTTTACCTTCTCTCTTCTGTTTCTTCTCTCCTATCCCTTCCTTTAACACCCCCCCCCCTCTCTCTCTCTCTCTCTCTCTCTCTCTCTCTCTCTCTCTCTCTCTCTCTCTCTCTCTCTCTCTCTCTCTCTCCCCTCTCTCTCTCTCTCTCTCTCTCTCTCTCTCTCAAATGGAAGATAGAGTTGTTAAGGTCTTCAAGAATGCCATGGAACATATCAAAAGTAATCAGACAAAAGTATATGACATTCCATCCATGAAGCTAAACAGTTATTCAGTGTGTTGCCAGGGGAAGTAAGAAACATGCATAAAATAACTACAGAAATATTTAGAAAGAGTGCTTGATATGTAGTTGAACTCACTCCCTGATGAACCAAGATTCAGTGATTTGGTTATGCAGGTGGCAGCTGAAAAGAACTAGTCTTATACACCAAGCAAGAAATGCAATGAGCACTTTATGCTTGCCCTGGCATTTTAGGTAAATCTCCATATAGGCACTTGTAGATTGGTAGGTACCCCTCTCTCCCAGCTGAGGACTAAGAATGAAACTGAGAATTCCTTAAAGATAATATGTATAAACATACAAGGTTTAGTATATGTGAATTACAGAATCTAAGTTAATTGTGGTAGTGAATATACAAAGGATAACAACGCAATCATAATTAATGTCAGAAAATTGGCTGAATGAAAAAGTAAAAGATAAGGCAGACGTGGAGCAAGGTAAAATATTCAAAACAAACTTTGGGGTGTAAGAATATATGTCCATTATAAGTTAAGAGGGAAATAGATAACAAAGATGAGTTACAGTAGATGTGAACTAATTATGATGTACATATCAACCATAGACACAATGAACTTAGGGCCTCACAAACCACCAGAACAAAATGAATGAGTTCAGAATAAATTTGATAGAAGTTGAAGAAACTTTGATGGGATCAGGGAAACCTGACCCAGTAATGATATGGTTTGGTTGTATGGAGGAAGGTGGATGTTTTGGAAAGTAAATGTTTAAGGACAATATGTGGTGTGAGGTGGTTTGACCGATTAAGTAATGAATAGGTAAGAGAGATTTGTGGAAACAAAAGGAGTGTGGTTGAGAGAGCAGAAGAGGGTGTGTTGAAATGGTTTGGACATATGGAGAGAATGAGTGAGAAAAGATTGACAAAGAGGATATATGTGTCAGAGGTGGAGGGAAGAAGGAGAAGTGGGAGACCAGATTGGAAGTGGAAAGATGGAGTGAAAAAGATTTTGCGTTATTGGGGCCTGAACATATGGGAGGGTGAAAGGCATGCAAAGAATAGAGTGAATCGGAACAGTGTGGTATACTGGGGTCGATTTGCTGTCAGTGGACTGAACCAGGACCTGAAACATTTGGGGTAAACCGTGGTAAGGTCTGTGGAGCCTAGATGTAGATAGAGAACTCTGGTTTCGGTTCATTACACATGACAGCCAGAGACTGAGTGCGAACAAATGTGGCCTTTTTTTTCTGTTTTCCTGGCACTACCTCGCTGAAGCAGGTGTTAGCAATGCTGTATCTTGTGGGGTGGGGTAGTGCTGGAAGTGGATGAAGGCCAGCAAGTATGAATATGTATATGTGTATGTATATGTCTTTGTATATGTATGTATATGTGTAGATGTTGATATTTTTATGTATGTATATGTACGTGTATGGGCGTTTATGTATGTATATGTGTATATGAGTGGATGGGCCATTCTTCGTCTGTTTCCTGGCTGACATGGGAAGTGGTGATCAAGGATGAATGATGAATTGCTGATGGAGGTTTTTATGTTCTATGGAAGTGCGCGTTCATATGCACTCTTCGTGTGTATATATATATATATATATATATATATATATATATATATATATATATATATATATATTTTTTTTTTTTTATACTTTGTCGCTGTCTCCCGCGTTTGCGAGGTAGCGCAAGGAAACAGACGAAAGAAATGGCCCAACCCCCCCCATACACATGTATATACATACGTCCACACACGCAAATATACATACCTACACAGCTTTCCATGGTTTATCCCAGACACTTCACATGCCCTGATTCAACCCACTGACAGCACGTCAACCCCGGTATACCACATCGATCCAGTTCACTCTATTCCTTGCCCTCCTTTCACCCTCCTGCATGTTCAGGCCCCGATCACACAAAATCTTTTTCACTCCATCTTTCCATCTCCAATTTGGTCTCCCACTTCTCCTCGTTCCCTCCACCTCCGACACATATATCCTCTTGGTCAATCTTTCCTCACTCATTCTCTCCATGTGCCCAAACCATTTCAAAACACCCTCTTCTGCTCTCTCAACCATGCTCTTTTTATTTCCACACATCTCTCTTACCCTTACGTTACTTACTCAATCAAACCACCTCACACCACACATTGTGCTCAAACATCTCATTTCCAGCACATCCATCCTCCTGCGCACAACTCTATCCATAGCCCACGCCTCGCAACCATACAACATACCCATTTTTGCTTTCCGAGATAATGTTCTCGACTTCCACACATTCTTCAAGGCTCCCAGAATTTTCGCCCCCTCCCCCACCCTATGATCCACTTCCACTTCCTTGGTTCCATCCGCTGCCAGATCCACTCCCAGATATCTAAAACACTTTACTTCCTCCAGTTTTTCTCCATTCAAACTTACCTCCCAATTGACTTGACCCTCAACCCTACTGTACCTAATAACCTTGCTCTTATTCACATTTACTCTTAACTTTCTTCTTTCACACACTTTACCAAACTCAGTCACCAGCTTCTGCAGTTTCTCACATGAATCAGCCACCAGCGCTGTATCATCCGCGAACAACAACTGACTCACTTCCCAAGCTCTCTCATCCCCAACAGACTTCATACTTGCCCCTCTTTCCAAAACTCTTGCATTCACCTCCCTAACAACCCCATCCATAAACAAATTAAACAACCATGGAGACATCACACACCCCTGCCACAAACCTACATTCACTGAGAACCAATCACTTTCCTCTCTTCCTACACGTACACATGCCTTACATCCTCGATATATATATATATATATATATGTGTGTGTGTGTGTGTGCGTGTATGTTCAAGCCCCGATCGCTCAAAATCTTTCGACCTCACACCACATATTGTCCTCAAGCATTTCATTTCCAGCACATCCACCCTCTTCTGCACAACCCTATCTATTGTCCATGCCTCACAACCATATAACATTGTTGGAACCACTATTCTTTCAAACATACCCATTTTTGCTCTCCAAGATAGCATTCTCACCTTCCACACATTCTTCAATGCTCCCAGAACCTTCACCCCCTCCCGCACCCTGTGACTCACTTCCGCTTCCATGGTTCCGTCCGCTGCTAAATCCACTCCCAGATATCTAAAACACTCACTTCCTCCAGTTTTTCTCCATTCAAACTTACCTCCCAAATAACTTGTCCCTCAACACTCCTGAACCTAATAACCTTGCTCTTATTCACATTTACTCTCAACTTTCTTCTTTCACACACTTTACCAAACTCGTCACCAACTTCTGTAGTTTCTCACCCGAATCAGCCACCAGCGCTGTATCATCAGCAAACAACAACAATCACTTGCTCTTTATTTCCCATGTGAGCAAGGGAGCATCAAGAATGGAGGATAGAGCCTTAGAGGGAAAGTTCCTCACTTGGTTCCTGGCTCTGTTCCTTCTTTTGGAAAGTGATACACGAAGGAAAGATTTCCAGTAACCTGCTCCTGCTCCTTAGTCATTTTGTATGACACACAGGGAATATATGGACAGTATTCTTTCACCCCTATCTCCAGGGATATATATATTATATATATATATATATATATATATATATGTTACCCCAGAACGCTTCGACATCCCTGATTCAATCCACTAACATCAAGCAACTCAACCCTGGTATAAAAACCAAACATTTGATCCAATTCACTCTATCCTTGCCCGCCTTTCACCCTCTTGCATGTTCAAGTCCCTGATCACTCAAAATCTTTTTCACTCCATCTTTCCACCTTCAATTTGGTCTCCTCCCACTTCTCCTCGTTCCCTCCACCTCCGACACATATATCCTCTTGGTCAATCTTTCCTCACTCATTCTCTCCATGTGCCCAAACCATTTCAAAACACCCTCTTCTGCTCTCTCAACCATGCTCTTTTTATTTCCACACATCTCTCTTACCCTTACGTTACTTACTCGATCAAACCACCTCACACCACACATTGTCCTCAAACATCTCATTTCCAGCACATCCACCCGCTTCTGCACAACCCTATCTATTGGCCATGCCTCACAACCATAATAACATTGTTGGAACCACTATTCTTTCAAACATACCCATTTTTGCTCTCCAAGATAGCATTCTCACCTTCCACACATTCTTCAACGCTCCCAGAACCTTCACCCCCTCCCGCACCCTGTGACTCACTTCCGCTTCCATGGTTCCGTCCGCTGCTAAATCCACTCCCAGATATCTAAAACACTCACTTCCTCCAGTTTTTTCTCCATTCAAACTTACCTCCCAAATAACTTGTCCCTCAACACTCCTGAACCTAATAACCTTGCTCTTATTCACATTTACTCTCAACTTTCTTCTTTCACACACTTTACCAAACTCAGTCACCAACTTCTGTAGTTTCTCACCCGAATCAGCCACCAGCGCTGTATCATCAGCAAACAACAACAATCACTTGCTCTTTATTTCCCATGTGAGCAAGGGAGCATCAAGAATGGAGGATAGAGCCTTAGAGGGAAAGTTCCTCACTTGATTCCTGGCTCTGTTCCTTCTTTTGGAAAGTGATACACGAAGGGAAGATTTCCAGTAACCTGCTCCTGCTCCTTAGTCATTTTGTATGACACACAGGGAATATATGGACAGTATTCTTTCACCCCTATCTCCAGGGATATATATATATATATATATATATATATATATATATATATATGTATATACATATTTTATTTATTTATTTTGCTTTGTCGCTGTCTCCCGCGTTTGCGAGGTAGCGCAAGGAAACAGACGAAAGAAATGGCCCAACCCACCCCCATACACATGTATATACACACACATCCACACACGCAAATATACATCCCTATACATCTCAATGTACACATATATATATACACACACAGACACATACATATATACCCATGCACACAATTCACATTTTCTGCCTTTATTCATTCCCATCGCCACCTCGCCACACATGGAATACCATCCCCCTCCCCCTCATGTGTGTGGGGTAGCGCTAGGAAAAGACAACAAAGGCCTCATTCGTTCACACTCAGTCTCTAGCTGTCATGCAATAATGCCCCGAAACCAAAGCTCCCTTTCCACATCCAGGCCCCACGCAGCTTTCCATGGTTTACCCCAGACGCTTCACATGCCCTGATTCAATCCACTAACAGCACGTCAACCCCAGTATACCACATTGATCCAATTCACTCTATTCCTTGCCCGCCTTTCACCCTCTTGCATGTTCAGGCCCTGATCACTCAAAATCTTTTTCACTCCATCTTTCCACCTTCAATTTGGTCTCCCACTTCTCCTCGTTCCCTCCACCTCCGACACATATATCCTCTTGGTCAATCTTTCCTCACTCATTCTCTCCATGTGCCCAAACCATTTCAAAACACCCTCTTCTGCTCTCTCAACCACTTTCTTTTTATTTCCACACATCTCTCTTACCCTTACATTACTTACTCGATCAAACCACCTCACACCACACATTGTCCTCAAACATCTCATTTCCAGCACATCCACCCTCCTGCGCACCACTCTATCCATAGCCCACGCCTCGCAACCATACAACATTGTTGGAACCACTTCAAACATACCCATTTTTGCTTTCCGAGATAATGTTCTCGACTTCCACACATTCTTCAAGGCTCCCAGGATTTTCGCCCCCTCCCCCACCCTATGATTCACTTCCGCTTCCATGGTTCCATCCGCTGCCAGATCCACTCCCAGATATCTAAAACACTTTACTTCCTCCAGTTTTTCTCCATTCAAACTTACCTCCTAATTGACTTGACCCTCAACCCTACTGTACCTAATAACCTTGCTCTTATTCACATTTACTCTCAACTTTCTTCTTTCACACACTTTACCAAACTCAGTCACCAGCTTCTGCAGTTTCTCACATGAATCAACCACCAGTGCTGTATCATCAGCGAACAACAACTGACGCACTTCCCAATCTCTCTCATCCACAACAGACTGTATACTTGCCCCTCATTCCAAAACTCTTGCATTCACCTCCCTAACAACCCCATCCATAAAAAAATTAAACAAACCATGGAGACATCACACACCCCTGCCACAAACCTACATTCACTGAGAACCAATCACTTTCCTCTCTTCCTACACGTACACATGCCTGACATCCTCAGTATATATATATATATATATATATATATATATATATATTTATATATATGTTGTTCGCTGATGATACAGCGCTGGTGGTTGATTCATGTGAGAAACTGCAGAAGCTGGTGACTGAGTTTGGAAAAGTGTGTGAAAGAAGAAAGTTGAGGGTAAATGTGATTAAGAGTAAGGTTATTAGGTACAGTTGGGTTGAGGGTCAAGTCAATTGGGAGGTAAGTTTGAATTGAGAAAAACTGGAGGAGGTGAAGTGTTTTAGATATCTGGGAGTGGATCTGGCAGCGGATGGAACCATGGAAGCGGAAGTGGATCATAGGGTTGGGGAGGGGGCAAAAATTCTGGGAGCCTTGAAGAATGTGTGGAAGTCGAGAACATTATCTCGGAAAGCAAAAATGGGTATGTTTGAAGGAATGGTGGTTCCAACAATGTTGTATGGTTGCGAGGCGTGGGCTATGGATAGAGTTGTGCGCAGGAGGATGGATGTGCTGGAAATGAGATGTTTGAAGACAATGTGTGGTGTGAGGTGGTTTGATCGAGTAAGTAACGTAAGGGTAAGAGAGATGTGTGGAAATAAAAAGAGCGTGGTTGAGAGAGCAGAAGAGGGTGTTTTGAAATGGTTTGGGCACATGGAGAGAATGAGTGAGGAAAGATTGACCAAGAGGATATATGTGTCGGAGGTGGAGGGAACGAGGAGAAGAGGGAGACCAAATTGGAGGTGGAAAGATGGAGTGAAAAAGATTTTGTGTGATCGGGGCCTGAACATGCAGGAGGGTGAAAGGAGGGCAAGGAATAGAATGACTTGGAGCGATGTGGTATACCGGGGTTGACGTGCTGTCAGTGGATTGAATCAGGGCATGTGAAGCGTCTGGGGTAAACCATGGAAAGCTGTGTAGGTATGTATATTTTGCATGTGTGGACGTATGTATATACATGTGTATGGGGGGGGGGGGTTGGGCCATTTCTTTCGTCTGTTTCCTTGCGCTACCTCGCAAACGCGGGAGACAGCGACAAAGCGAAAAAAAAAAAATATATATATATATATATATATGTATATAATGTGTGTGTGTGTGTGTAAGAAGCAAAATTAAATGCTGTTGTGTTGTATGGTCACCAACAAAACAATTAGCTACAAAAATATCAGAGAATTCAGAAGCACTTCATGAGCCAAATGAAGGGGATCGAACATGTGGACTTTCATGAAATGGTGAAAAAACTACAGCTATATAGCATGACAACAAATTGAAGGTGTAAGAGAAAATGTGTTAAACTTGAAAGCCTCTCAACAGGGAAGATACAGAGTATAAAATCTTAAAGATTACCTTAGAAACATACTGGAAATAAATGAGAAAATAATTATAACAGCCCAACCTGGAAGCTATAAGAATTATTTATTGTACCGCTGAAAGAGGATAGAAACATGCAAAGAGTAGATACAGAAAGATTTTAAGGAATACTTGACATGGTTGGAATCAGTCCTAAATGAACTAGGAACAGATGATTATTCAGTGCATGTTGTGGCTGAGTAGAATAGGCATATTCTTCAAGTGAGACGTGTTGAAGGCTAGTCCTGCTGTTTTGGCTAAATCTCGTAGGTATTTTTAGGCAGTCTCTCTCTCTCTCTCTCTCTCTCTCTCTCTCTCTCTCTCTCTCTCTCTCTCTCTCTCTCTCTCTCTCTCTCTCTCTCTCTCTCTCTCCAATTGTCCCTTCTCCCTCGCTGATAGTGTATGTACAGCCAGTGTGTTTCAGTTTTCTCGTGGAAAATTAATTTAATTTCTTAGAATGTCAAAGAAACTTAAGATATTTGTTTGCTTCATTATCAGCTCTTCACAACTAATGTCACTGATTTTATCTGTGATCATAATTATGTAAATTGTAATTTATTGAGCAGCATTTTTTATTCCAAAATTAGCCAGGGGAGTTCAGTGAGTCACATTGTAGTATCAGGTGTCTTTTCCTTTTCACCCCATAACCCTGAGAGATAAGTGACCTTGCTGTGTCCATTAAGTATAACATTGTCACATTAGTTGCACTTATGTTTTATGTAACATGATTTCAGATAGAAATGTTGTCTCAGTTGCATTTAATGTGTGGTGTAACAGAATTTCAGACTAATTAGGAATTTTGACTATATCCACTGCATACACACACACACACACACACACACACACACACACACACACACACACACACACACTGGTGCTGATGCAAAGAAGACCTCTTTGGACTGCATGCTGACATTCAAGATTGTAGAGGATCTACATTCCAGCGGGCCTATTGTGTACAAGTAAGGGGAGGGAGTAAAGTGTGAGTTTGTTAATGAATGATTTATCACTTTGATAAGTCTGATTGTGCCATTTCTTGGGAATTTGGTAAAGCTTGGAGTAGGAAAACCTTAGATTCGTATTGAATGCTCAGAGTGTTGCCGACCTCACTACGTTGAAATTTTGAAACATTGTACCCAAAGGATGTCCAAGTAGTAAATAATGTGAGTGACTGATATGGGAAGAGTTGAGCAAATGTTCCAGAGAATTATGATAAAGAAGTGTAACTGTGAATGAATTGTACATACATAGGGCAACACAAACACCTGAGTATTCAAAATACCCCTTAGATAGACCCTATTTGTATGCACACAATATATATCAGTCTCTTACTATTTGGGGGAAATGCAAAGAAAAGACCTAGCATATAACACCAGAGGTTAGTAGTTTAGAGATTCTGCTTGAAATTATTGGAAAATTATCAAAAGTTAACACTGTTAGAGTTAGAAGTACAAAATCTAAAGGATCAGGTTAAAGACCTTGAAAAATGTCATGAGATTAGAGAAAGTGAAGGATCAGAGAAGTACAGTTATTGGATATGGAAAAAAATTCAGTTTATGGGATGGAACTCAAGTGGTATAATCAGAGGAGATAAGATAAATTCATTAAAATGGAAGGTCTGATGGGTCTCTTCAGGATGTTGTAAAGGCTGTTCAGCTTAAGAAAACAAGTAAAACAGAATTTATTGGCAGTAGTGGGCAAAGAGGTGTAAAAGGTGCTGTTTTGGCGGCTGATCATCAGACATAGAGAATGAAGATTGATGAAGTGGAACATCGACCTTAGGCGATACTAATGGAGGGAGACAGAATTAAATGAAGCATTAACAAGAAAAAAATGTACAGTTAAGAGATCAAGGAAGTTTAAAGCCAGGTTGATGAAAGGTGTAAAAGATGCAGAGCATACAGGACCAGTGCTTGTTAGCTAAGGAGATCTTAGAGAAAGTTGGTCACAAAGGTTGACATTGGAATGCTGAAGGATTTAACTGAAAAGTGGGTTGCACCAAATTAGAAAGATTAGCAAAGCAGGTCAATAGAAGCAAGTCACTGATTATTTTTGGTTTGCAAGATCATACAGCCAAAAAGGAAGAATGGGGTTAGAAAGGAGAAAGGCTCATTATAATACTACTGAAGCTAACCGAAGCTATGAAGTTGTGTGACGTAATTCCAGTGATTAAAGAGAGCAGAAGAATTTACAGTCAATATCAAGACAGAAAAGGTTGACCAGTTATGGTTATGTTTGACTTAGAGTAATCTAGCCAAATTTAAAGATAAGGTGGAATTTCCTTGGATTTCCATCAGATATGATTGATCAAAGGAAGAGAGGGAGAAAAGCAAAGATTACAGTCAGAAGGCAAAAATTTGGAAAACATAAGAGGATGAGCATCCTTAACAACACTGTATAGAGGGCAGGAGTGCTAGGAGATGGTATTGTCTTACTGGATGTAATGTATTCAAATATTAACAGATTAATAGTTAAAGGGAAAAAGCTGAACTTCAATGATTGTATAAAGGAAAGTGCACTTGATATTGTTGGAATTATAGAGACAGAGTTTATAAAGGCAAAGAAGGAGTAGGTTTGACCTTAATGAAAACATGGCCTTAAGTTTTGATAAAGAAATAACAGAGAATGTCCCCTTTTGACCATAGAAACAGAGTTTATTAAAGAGATAAGGCAAGTGAGGGGGCGTATTGGCCCTCTAAATAATTTACAAAAAAATAGCCATAATTTTCAAGAAATCGTGGGGGTGTCTCATTTAGAGAGTACATAATGAGAAGATTAATTGTAAGGAAGAAGTGCCCTCATAGTGGTGTTGATAATGATTATTTAACCCTTCAAAGAATTTTAATGATCCAGAACAAATGTGCATTGATAACAGTGAAGAACAATCAAGATTTTACATGAAGCAGCAAAACAGTGTCATTTCACTGAGATGGTAAATTACTGTTAATGGGGGAGTTCAGTAATAAAAAGATAGGCTTAGGAAATTAGGATACTCTTGTGACAGGAAGTCCTGGAGACAAGTTTTAAGAGTGTATACAGGAAAATTTAATTTACCGTTATGTCAATGTATATGCTTGGATGAGAGGGACTGAAACACTTATCATTGCTGGATCTTATTATCACACACATATTGGCATAGGTATTAATCTTAGTATAGGATGAGAGGGACTGATACACTATCATTGTTAGATCTTATTGTCATGGACATAATGGCTATAGGTATTAAGCATATTATATATGAAATACTAATTGAAAAAAGTGATTATGTGATGCTCAAGTTTAAGTGTGTGGTAGATGAGGATGACAAGACCATGAGTGAGAAAAGATCTAAGGTGGAGATATAATTATGGAAGCTACACAGACCTTTAAAAGATATTTATGGCAACACATATTTATTTATTTATTTGCTTATTTTGCTTTGTTGCTATCTCCTGTGTTAGCGAGGTAGCGCAAGGAAACACACGAAAGAATGGCCGAACCCACCCACATACGCATGTATATACATACACGTCCACACAGGCAAATATACATACCTATACATCTCAACGTATACATATATATACACACAGAGACAGAAACATATATACACATGTACATAGTTCATATTGTCTGCCTTTATTCATTCCCATTGCCACCCCGCCACGCATGAAATAACAACCCCATCCCCCCTCCTGTGCGCGAGGTAGCGCTCGGAAAAGACAACAAAGGCCACATTTGTTCACACTCAGTCTCTAGCTGTCATGTATAATGCATTGAAACCACAGCTCCCTTTCCATGTCCAGGCCCCACAGAACTTTCTATGGTTTACCCCAGATGCTTCACACACCCTAGTTCAATCCCTTGACAGCACGTCGATCCCGGTATACCACATCATTCCAATTCACTCTGTTCCTTGCGCGCCTTTCACCCTCCTGCATGTTCAGGCCCCGATCACTCAAAATCTTTTCACTCCATCGTTCCACCTCCAAGTTGGTCTCCCACTTCTCCTCGTTCCCTCCACCTCTGACACATATATCCTCTTTGTCAATCTTTCCTCACTCATTCTCTCCATGTGACCAAACCATTTCAAAACACCCTCTTCTGCTCTCTCAACCACACTCTTTTTATTACCACACATCTCTCTTACCCTCTTATTACTTACTCGATCCAACCACCTCACACCACATATTGTCCTCAAACATCTCATTTCCAGCACATCCCCCCTCCTGCGCACAACTCTATTATCTATAGCCCACGCCTGGCAACCATATAACATTGTTGGAACCTCTATTCCTTCAAACATACCCAATTTTGCTTTGCGAGATAATGTTCTCGACTTCCACACATTCTTCAACACTCCCAGAACTTTCACCCCCTCCCCCACCCTATGATAGGTAACATATGTATATTTTTTTATTTATTTTGCTTTGTCGCTGTCTCCCATGTTTGCGAGGTAGCGCAAGGAAACAGACAAAAGAAATGGCCCAACCCACCCCCCTACACATGTATATACATACACTTCCACACACGCAAATATACATACCCATACATCTCAATGTACACATATATATACACACACAGACACATACATATATACCCATGCACACAGTTCACACTGTCTGCCTTTATTCATTCCCATCGCCACCTCGCCACACATGGAATAACATCCCCCTCCCCCCTCATGTGTGCAAGGTAGCGCTAGGAAAAGACAACAAAGGCCCCATTCATTCACACTTAGTCTCTATCTGTCATGCAATAATGCCCACAACCACAGCTCCCTTTCCACATCCAGGCCCCACAGAACTTTCCATGTTTTACCCCAGACGCTTCACATGCCCTGATTCAATCCATTGACAGCATGTCGACCCCGGTATACCACATTGATCCAATTCACTCTATTCCTTGCCCGCCTTTCACCCTCCTGCAAGTTCAGGCCCCGATTACTCAAAATGTTTTTCACTCCATCTTTCCACCTCCAATTTGGTCTCCCACTTCTCCTCGTTCCCTCCACCTCCGACACATATATCCTCTTGGTCAATCTTTCCTCACTCATTCTCTCCATGTGCCCAAACCATTTCAAAACACCCTCTTCTGCTCTCTCAACCACGCTCTTTTTATTTCCACACATCTCTCTTACCCTTACATTACTTACTCGATCAAACCACCTCACACCACATATTGTCCTCAGACATCTCATTTCCAACATATATATATATATATATATATATATATATATTTTTATTTTTTTATTATACTTTGTCGCTGTCTCCCGCGTTTGCGAGGTAGCGCAAGGAAACAGACGAAAGAAATGGCCCAACCCCCTCCCCATACACATGTATATACATACGTCCACACACGCAAATATACATACCTACACAGCTTTCCACGGTTTACCCCAGATGCTTCACATGCCTTGATTCAATCCACTGACAGCACGTCAACCCCGGTATACCACATCGCTCCAATTCACTCTATTCCTTGCCCTCCTTTCACCCTCCTGCATGTTCAGGCCCCGATCACACAAAATCTTTTTCACTCCATCTTTCCACCTCCAATTTGGTCTCCCTCTTCTCCTCGTTCCCTCCACCTCCGACACATATATCCTCTTGGTCAATCTTTCCTCACTCATTCTCTCCATGTGCCCAAACCACTTCAAAACACCCTCTTCTGCTCTCTCAACCACGCTCTTTTTATTTCCACACATCTCTCTTACCCTTACGTTACTCACTCGATCAAACCACCTCACACCACACATTGTCCTCAAACATCTCATTTCCAGCACATCCATCCTCCTGCGCACAACTCTATCCATAGCCCACGCCTCACAACCATACAACATTGTTGGAACCACTATTCCTTCAAACATACCCATTTTTGCTTTCCGAGATAATGTTCTCGACTTCCACACATTCTTCAAGGCCCCCAGAATTTTCGCCCCCTCCCCCACCCTATGATCCACTTCCGCTTCCATGGTTCCATCCGCTGCCAGATCCACTCCCAGATATCTAAAACACTTCACTTCCTCCAGTTTTTCTCCATTCAAACTCACCTCCCAATTTACTTGACCCTCAACCCTACTGTACCTAATAACCTTGCTCTTATTCACATTTACTCTTAACTTTCTTCTTCCACACACTTTACCAAACTCAGTCACCAGCTTCTGCAGTTTCTCACATGAATTAGCCACCAGCGCTGTATCATCAGCGAACAACAACTGACTCACTTCCCAAGCTCTCTCATCCCCAACAGACTTCATACTTGCCCCTCTTTCCAAAACTCTTGCATTTACCTCCCTAACAACCCCATCCATAAACAAATTAAACAACCATGGAGACATCACACACCCCTGCTGCAAACCTACATTCACTGAGAACCAATCACTTTCCTCTCTTCCTACACGTACACATGCCTTACATCCTCGATAAAAACTTTTCACTGCTTCTAACAACTTTCCTCCCACACCATATATTCTTAATACCTTCCACAGAGCATCTCTATCAACTCTATCATATGCCTTCTCCAGATCCATAAATGCTACATACAAATCCATTTGCTTTTCTAAGTATTTCTCACATGCATTCTTCAAAGCAAACACCTGATCCACACATCCTCTACCACTTCTGAAACCACACTGCTCTTCCCCAATCTGATGCTCTGTACATGCCTTCACCCTCTCAATCAATACCCTCCCATATAATTTACCAGGAATACTCAACAAACTTATACCTCTGTAATTTGAGCACTCACTCTTATCCCCTTTGCCTTTGTACAATGGCACTATGCACGCATTCCGCCAATCCTCAGGCACCTCACCATGAGTCATACATACATTAAATAACCTTACCAACCAGTCAACAATACAGTCACCCCCTTTTTTATATATATATATATATATATATATATATATATATATATATATATATATATATATATATATATATATTTCATACTATTCGCCATTTCCCGCGATAGCGAGGTAGCGTTAAGAACAGAGGACTAGGCCTTTGAGGGAAATCCTCACCTGGCCCTCTTCTCTGTTCCTTCTTTTGGAAAATTAAAAAAATAAACAAGAGGGGAGGATTTCCAGCCTCCCGCTCCCTTCCCTTTTAGTCGCTTTCTACGACACGCAGGGAATATGTGGGAAGTATTCATATATATATATATATATATATATATATATATATATATATATTGGAAAGGATCACAATTTTGCCTGTGATCAAGATATTCCCATAAGTCCACAGGGAAAATGAAACACGATAAGTTCCCAAGTGGACTTTCATGTAATAATCACATCATCAGGGGAGACACGAGAGAAATAAAAGTCAGTTGATATACATTGAAGATACGAAGCTAGGACGCCATTTGGTAAACATGTGATTTGACAAGAAATTTATTAAAAAGATGCAAAGAAGTATTTATATGTTATAAGAATGGTGGATAAATGGGATAAAATGGCTGAAGATATGGTTAATGCAGACAGCATACACAAGTTTTAAGAAGTTGTATGACAGAGAATGTTGAAGAGATGGTCCAAGAGTGTAAAACCCCCTCTGTACAGTGCAAATATGTAATTTCACAGAGAAAGCAGACAAACTAGGGCAAGCTAGTCAGGAAACACTAACAAAGCCAAGTAATGTGCTAAATTTTTGTTTCACATTAGACTAGAGTTTGTTCAGTCATAACAAGATCTGCAAGGGTTAGAGATGTCATGTGAAATTGTTGAAAGTTAAGACCAGAAGTTAACACAACTGTTGGGTATTTAAAGAAATTGGGATCATTTCAAGAATCATGAAGGGTGTCATGATATGAAAGAAGGCCTTAGGGATTTGAGAAGTAGAGTAACTGTGTATGAACAGATGTTAAGGTTAATGGAGGGGATGCAGGAAATATAAAATTAATGGAAAGAAGATGAATGAATTAGAAATTAAAAAAGGTCTAATAGGTCATTTCTAGATGTCTTTAAGGCTACTTGGTTAAAGGAGAGGATTAAAACACATGCAAAATATGCTAACAGTCGTGGGTAGGGAGGTCCAAAAGGAACAGTTTCGGAAGCTGACCAAAAGTCACAGTGCATGAATGTTGATGTAGATGAACATAAAAAATGTAGTATGCATTGTTAGAGATGAAGCATTCAAAGTTAATGAAGAAAGGTTCAGAATAGTCAGAAACATAAAAGTTGACAGTTAAACATTGAAGGATCTAGCTGAAAGGTGAATGGCATCATGATAGAAAGGTTAGTAAAACAGGAGGTCTCTAGAAGTAAATCACTGATTATTTTCTTTTTGGAAGATCATTCACCAGACAAGGAAGGAAAAAAATGCTTATTAAAAGATTACTGGAACCTGTAGAACTGCCAGACCTAATTTTAGTGATAAAAGAAAGGTGAAGAATTAGTTGTTATGATCAGTATATATGGGAGAGACCAGTCTTGGTTACATTTGACCAGAAGGTGGACATCGAAGGGGGTATTTGTCAGATGATATAGATCAAATGAGAAGGATAGATGAAAAGAAAAATCAACAAAAAGCTAAAAATGCTGCAAAGGGACAGAATAGCCCTTCCAGCACTGCAGAGAGTGCAGGAGAGTAAGTTGATGGTAATGTCAAACTGAAAGTAATGTACTCAGATGAATGGTATTGATAGTTAATAGTAAAGATTTGGAATTCAGGGATCATATATGGGAAAGTGCATCTGATATTGTTGGAGTTTTGGAAGCAAACCTGATTATGGAGATAAGATATCACCTCTTCTGCCCAGAGGGATATGTGATAGTAAGGAGGAAAGGGAAAGCAAATGACAGGATGGATTGGCCTTCTTGATAAAGATGGGCTCAAGTTTCAAGAAATGGTTAAAGGTGGCCCATTCATATGGTACATATTAGGAAGAGTAATTTTATATAATATAATCCTCAAAAAAATTGGTATGATCCAGAATGATAACCGTATCATCAATGAGATAGAATAGGGTGGAGGATTTAGAAAACATTGAGATATCTAGAAAAGACTAACAAGTACTGAAAGGCTTTAACCCATACAAGGCTCATGGTCCTGATGAAATTTCACCTTATGTATTGAAGATGTGTGCAGATATGTTTGACAGACCAATTTAGATACTGTTGAAGATGTCACTGGAGAAAGGCAAAGTGCCAAGGGAATAGAAAAGGGCAAATATCATACCAGTCTGTTTGAAGTTAGACCAGGAACAGGCACTAAACTACAGACCAATCTCAGCAACACGTGTGCTGTGTAATTTTCTGGAAAAAAATATTAAAAAACAAGTGGGTGACTGCAGGGGAAAAGTTACATGCAAAAAAGGCAGCACAGTTGTAGGGAAAGGAGGTTATGTATAACAAGTGTCTTATTTCGGGGAGAGAACCAGCTTAGTCTTACAGAAAGGGAAAGACTGAATGGATTGTTTATATTTTTACTGACAGAAAGCATTTAACACTATACTGTGTTGGAGTCTGATCACCAGGCAGGAAAAAGGGAGAAATTCCTTTGATTGAAGACTATCTCTTTGGAAGTGAACAGAAGATGCATAGTAGAGAAACCTCTAAATGGATTGAGTTGACTAGCAGAGTGTCATTGCATTTTTGGGGATTATTAGTCTTTTCATCCGTGTAATGACATACTTGAAGGGATGGACTCCTACCTAGACATGTTTGTAGATGATACTACAATCATGAGGGAAGTGAAAAGAAAGGAAGCTTTCATCAATTTATAAGGGGACCTAATAAACAGACTCCAAAGTTGGTCTGGGTGTGGTTGAGATTCCTTCCTGAATATGTTTGCAGATGATGCAGAGGTCATGAAGGAAGTGAAAAATGGAGAAGATTGCATCAACTTACAAGGAAACCTCATAAACAGACTCCAATGTTTGCCTGGTATATGCTTAATAAAATTCAACCCAAGCAAGTGTAATGACGATGGGACAAGTAAAAGAGAGCAGTTCATTAGTACTCGTCCGAGTATTTCAGCATGGCTGTGTTTTGGCAGTTTTATTTTTTGTTGAAGTTGCGAGGGATCTTTGAGTAGAGGTTGTTGAAGTGAAAGCCAGGGTTAAGCTTTTTATATCTTTTTGGGAGGTTGGTGGTTATTTATGGAGTGTTGTGGATGAAAGGTTTCTAGTGTTGAAGTATAGAGTTGAATTCAGTGATTGTTGTGGAGGTAATGTATTGAGCAGGTCTTTTTTTCATTGTGTTAAGTGTTTGTTGTTGCTAAGCAGCATGTGATTGTTCTGAGTGCTCTATTTTGTGTGCTTTGCCTCTTGTTGTATCTGATTTCAAGAGAACAAAAAACCAGGCAGGTGATGCATAGTTTAGAAATGGAGTGGATGAATTGTTTGTAGATGTTAGGGGATATATATACATATTTTCCTTTCCGTATTTGTAAATTATACTTGATCACCTTTTCCTGTGTCAACGAGGTAGTGCCAGGAAACAGATGAATAATGGCCCAACCACTCATATACACACATATACATAAACATCCATACATGCAGATATACATATCAACATATACATACATACACATAGATATATACATATTTACACTAGTGCATAATCGTACTTGCTTTCCTTCATCCATTCCTGATGCTACCCTGTTCCACAGGAAACATTATCACTACCCCCTGCTTCAGCAAGGTAGCACCAGGAAAACAGACAAAAAAGGCCACATTTGTTCACAATCACTCTCTAGCTGTCATGTGTAATGCACTGAAACCAGAGCTCCCTATCCACATCCAGGCCCCACAGACTTTTCCGTGGTTTACCCCAGGGTTGATGTGCTGTCAGTGGACTGAAACAGGGCATGTGAAATGTCTTGGGTAAACATATATATATATATATATATATATATATATATATATATATATATATATATATATATATATATATATATATTTATTTATTTCATTTATTTTGCTTTGTCGCTGTCTCCCATGTTTGCGAGGTAGCGCAAGGAAACAGGTGAAAGAAATCGCCCAACCCACCCCCATACACATGTATATACATACACGTCCACAGACGCAAATATACATACCCATACATCTCAATGTACACATATATGTACACACACAGACACATACATATATACACATGCACACAATTCACACTGCCTTTATTCATTCTCATCGCCACCTCACCACACATGGAATAACATCCCCCTCCCCCCTCATGTGTGCGAGGTAGCGCTAGGAAAAGATAACAAAGGCCCCATTCGTTCACGCTCAGTCTCTAGCTGTCATGTAATAATGCCCGAAACCACAGCTCCCTTTCCACATCCAGGCCCCACACAACTTTCCATTGTTTACCCCAGACGCTTCACATGCACTGATTCAATCCATTGACAGCACGTCTACCCCGGTATACCACATCGATCCAATTCACTCTATTCCTTGCCCACCTTTCACCCTCCTGCATGTTCAGGCCCCGATCACTCAAAATCTTTTTCACTCCATCTTTCCTCCTCCAATTTGGTCTCCCACTTCTCCTCGTTCCCTCCACCTCCGACACATATATCCTCTTGGTCAATCTTTCCTCACTCATTCTCTCCATGTGCCCAAACCATTTCAAAACACCCTCTTCTACTCTCTCAACCATGGTCTTTTTATTTCCACACATCTCTCGTACCCTATTATTACTTACTCGATCAAACCACCTCACACCACATATTGTCCTCAAACATCTCATTTCCAGCACATCCACCCTCCTGCGCACAACTCTATCCATAGCCCACGCCTCACAACCATACAACATTGTTGGAACCACTATTCCTTCAGACATAGCCATTTTTGCTTTCCGAGATAATGTTCTCGACTTCCACACATTCTTCAAGGCTCCCAGGATTTTCGCCCCCTCCCCCACCCTATGATTCACTTCCACTTCCATGGTTCCATCCGCTGCCAGATCCACTCCCAGATATCTAAAACACTTTACTTCCTCCAGTTTTTCTCCATTCAAACTTACCTCCCAATTGACTTGACCCTCAACTCTACTGTAGCATATAACCTTACTCTTATTCACATTTACTCTTAACTTTCTTCTTTCACACACTTTACCAAACTCAGTCACCAGCTTCTGCAGTTTCTCACATGAATCAGCCACCAGTTCTGTATCATCAGCGAACAACAACTGACTCACTTCCCAAGCTCTCTCATCCCCAACAGACTTCATACTTGCCCCTCTTTCCAAAACTCTTGCATTCACCTCCCTAACAACCCCATCCATAAACAAATTAAACAACCATGGAGACATCACACACCCCTGCCACAAACCTACATTCACTGAGAACCAATCACTTTCCTCTCTTCCTACACGTACACATGCCTTACATCCTCGATAAAAACTTTTCACTGCTTCTAACAACTTTCCTCCCACACCATATATTCTTAGTACCTTCCACAGAGCATCTCTATCAACTCTATCATATGCCTTCTCCAGATCCATAAATGCTACATACAAATCCATTTGCTTTTCTAAGTATTTCTCACATGCATTCTTCAAAGCAAACACCTGATCCACACATCCTTTACCACTTCTGAAACCACACTGCTCTTCCCCAATCTGATGCTCTGTACATGCCTTCACCCTCTCAATCAATACCCTCCCATATAATTTACCAGGAATACTCAACAAACTTATACCTCTGTAATTTGAGCACTCACTCTTATCCCCTTTGCCTTTGTACAATGGCAGTATGCAAGCATTCCGCCAATCCTCAGGCACCTCACCATGAATCATACATACATTAACTAACCTTACCAACCAGTCAACAATACAGTCACCTCCTTTTTTAATAAATTCCACTGCAATACCATCCAAACCTGCTGCCTTGCCGGCTTTCATCTTCCGCAAAGCGTTTACTACCTCTTCTCTGTTTACCAAATATTATTCCCTAACCCTGTCACCTCTAACCCACCACCTCAACCAGACGCCCTATATCTGCCACTCTATCATCAAACACATTCAACAAACCTTCAAAATACTCACTCCATCTCCTTCTCACATCACCACTACTTGTTATCACCTCCCCATTTGCGCCCTTCACTGAAGTTCCCATTTGCTCGCTTGTCTTATGCACTGTATTACCTCCTTCCAGAACATCTTTTTATTCTCCCTAAAATTTAATGACACTCACCCCAACTCTCATTTGCCCTCCTTTTCACCTTCCCAAGTGAGCTTGGGAAGGAGACTTGTGTGAGGAAGTACCAGGAGAGACTGAGTACAGAATGGAAGAATGTGAGAACAAAGGAGGTAAGGGGAGTGGGGGAGGAATGGGATGTATTTAGGAAAGCAGTGATGGCTTGCGCAAAAGATGCTTGTGGCATGAGAAGCATGGGAGGTGGGTTGATTAGAAAGGGTAGTGAGTGGTGGGATGAAGAAGTAAGATTATTAGTGAAAGAGAAGAGAGAGGCATTTGGACGATTTTTGCAGGGAAAAAATACAAATCAGTGGGAGACGTATAAAAGAAAGAGACAGGGGGTCAAGAGAAAGGTGCAAGAGGTGAAAAAGAGGACAAATGAGAGTTGGGGTGAGAGAGTATCATTAAATTTTAGGGAGAATAAAAAGATGTTCTGGAAGGAGGTAAATAAAGTGCGTAAGACAAGCGAGCAAATGGGAACTTCAGTGAAGGGGGCTAATGGTGAGGTGATAACAAGTAGTGGTGATGTGAGAAGGAGATGGAGTGAGTATTTTGAAGGTTTGTTGAATGTGTTTGATGATAGAGTGGCAGATGTAGGGTGTTTTGGTCGAGGTGGTGTGCAAAGTGAGAGGGTTAGGAAAAATGATTTGGTAAACAGAGAAGAGGTAGCAAAAACTTTGCAGAAGATGAAAGCCAGTAAGGCAACAGGTTTGGATGGTATTGCAGTGGAATTTATTAAAAAAGGGGGTGACTGTATTGTTGACTGGTTGGTAAGGTTATTTAATTTATGTATGATTCATGATGAGGTGCCTGAGGATTGGCGGAATGCTTGCATACTGCCATTGCACAAAGGCAAAGGGGATAAGAGTGAGTGCTCAAATTACAGAGGTATAAGTTTGTTGAGTATTCCTGGTAGATTATATGGGGGGTATTGATTGAGAGGGTGAAGGCATGTACAGAGCATCAGATTGGGGAAGAGCAGTGTGGTTTCAGAAGTGGTAGAGGATGTATGGATCAGGTGTTTGCTTTGAAGAATGTATGTGAGAAATACTTAGAAAAGCAAGTGGATTTGTATGTAGCATTTATGGATCTGGAAAAGGCATATGATAGAGTTGATAGAGATGCTCTGTGGAAGGTACTAAGAACATATGGTGTGGGAGGCAAGTTGTTAGAAGCAGTGAAAAGTTTTTATTGAGGATGTAAGGCATGTGTTCATGTAGGAAGAAGAGAGGAAAGTGACTGGTTCTCAGTGAATGTAGGTTTGTGGCAGGGGTGTGTGATGTCTCCATGGTTGTTTAATTTGTTTATGGATGGGGTTGTTAGGGAGGTGAATGCAAGTTTTGGAAAGAGGGGCAAGAATGAAGTCTGTTGTGGATGAGAGAGCTTGGGAAGTGAGTCAGTTGTTGTTCACGGATGATACAGCGCTGGTGGCTGATTCATGTGAGAAACTGCAGAAGCTGGTGAGTGAGTTTGGTAAAGTGTGTGAAAGAAGAAAGTTAAGAGTAAATGTGAATAAGAGCAAGGTTATTAGGTACAGTAGGGTTGAGGGTCAAGTCAATTGGGAGGTGAGTTTGAATGGAGAAAAACTGGAGGAAGTAAAGTGTTTTAGATATATGGCAGCGGCTAGAACCATGGAAGCGGAAGTGAATCATAGGGTGGGAGAGGGGGTGAAAATCCTGGGAGTCTTGAAGAATGTTTGGAAGTCGAGAACATTATCTCAGAAAGCAAAAATGGGTATGTTTGAAGGAATAGTGGTTCCAACAATGTTGTATGGTTGCTAGGCGTGGGCTATGGATAGAGTTGTGTGTAGGAGGGTGGATGTGCTGGAAATGAGATGCTTGAGGACAATGTGTGGTGTGAGGTGGTTTGATCGAGTAAGTAATGTAAGTGTAAGAGAGATGTGTGGAAATAAAAAGAGCATGGTTGAGAGAGCAGAAGAGGGTGTTTTGAAATGGTTTGGGCACATGGAGAGAATGAGTGAGGAAAGATTGACCAAGAGGATATATGTGTCGGAGGTGGAGGGAACGAGGAGAAGTGGGAGACCAAATTGGAGGTGGAAAGATGGAGTGAAAAACATTTTGAGTGATCGGGGCCTGAACATGCAGGAGGGTGAAAGGCGGGCAAGGAATAGAATGAATTGGATCGATGTGGTATACCGGGGTTGACGTGCTGTCAGTGGATTGAATCAGGGCGTGTGAAGTGTCTGGGGTAAACCATGGAAAGTTGTGTGGGGCCTGAATGTGGAAAGGGAGCTGTGGTTTCGGGCATTATTGCATGACAGCTAGAGACTGAGTGTGAACGAATGGGGCCTTAGTTGTCTTTTCCTAGCGCTACCTCGCACACATGAGGGGAGGGGGATGGTATTCCATGTGTGGCGAGGTGGCGATGGGAATGAATAAAGGCAGACAGTGTGAATTGTGTGCATGGTTATATATGTATGTGTCTGTGTGTATATATATGTGTACATTGAGATGTATAGGTATGTATATTTGCGTGTGTGGACGTGTATGTATATACATTGTGTATGGGGGTGGGTTGGGCCATTTCTTTCGTCTGTTTCCTTGCGCTACCTCGCAAACGCGGGAGACAGCGACAAAGCAAAATAAATAAAAATAAATAAATATATATTCCTGGGGATAGGGGAGAAAGAATACTTCCCATGCATTCCTCATGTGTCGTAGAAGGCGACTAAATGGGACGGGAGCAGGGGGGCTGGAAACCCTCCCCTCCTTGTATTTTAACTTTCTAAAAGGGGAAACAGAAGAAGGAGTCACACGGGGAGTGCTCATCCATCCTCCTCGAAGGCTCAGATTGGGGTGTCTAAATGTGTGTGGATGTAACCAAGATGAGAAAAAAGGAGAGATAGTTAGTATGTTTGAGGTTAGGAAACTGGATGATTTGGCTATGAGTGAAACGAAGCTCAAGGGTAAAGGGGAAGAGTGGTTTGGGAATGTCTTGGGAGTAAAGTCATGGGTTTGTGAGAGGACTAGAGCAAGGGAAGGAGTAGCACCACTACTGAAACAGGAGTGGCGGGAGTATGTGATAGAGTGTAGGGAAGTGAAATCTAGATTGATATGGGTAAAACTGAAAGTGGATGGCGAGAGATGGGTGATTATTGGTGCATCTGCACCTGGTCTGAGAAGAAAGATCATGAGAGGCAAGTGTTTTGGGAGCAGCTGAGTGAGTGTATTAGTACTTTTGATGCATGAGACTGGGTTATAGTGATGGGTGATTTGAATGCAAAGGTTGGAAATGGTGAGGAGCTTGTAGATTTCTGTGCTGAAAAATGACTGGTGATTGGGAATGCCTGGTTTAAAAAGAGAGATATACATAAGTTTATGTATGTAAGTAGGAGAGATGGCCAGAGAGCGTTATTGGATTACATGTTAATTGATAGGCGTGCGAAAGAGAGACTTTTGGATGTTAATGTGCTGAGAGGTGCACCTGGAGGGATGTCTCATCATTATCTTGTGGAGGCGAAGGTGAAGATTTGTAGAGGTTTTCAGAAAAGAAGAGAGAATGTTGGTGTGAAAAGAGTGGTGAGAATAAGTGAGCTTAGGAAGGAGACTTGTGTGAGGAAGTACCAGTAGAGACTGAGTACAGAATGGAAAAAGGTGAGAACAACGGAGGTAAGGGGAGTGGGGGAGGAATGGGATGTATTTAGGGAAGCAGTGATGGTTTGCGCAAAAGATGCTTGTGGCATGAGAATCGCGAGAGGTGAGCAGATTAGAAAGGGTAGTGAGTTGTGGGATGAAGAAGTAAGATTAATAGTGAAAGAGAAGAGAGAGGCATTTGGACGATTTTTGCAGGGAAATATGCAAATGAGTGGGAGATGTATAAAAGAAAGAGGCAGGAGGTCAAGAGAAAGGTGCAAGAGGTGAAAAAGAGGGCAAATGAGAGTTGGGGTGAGAGAGTATCATTAAATTTTAGGGAGAATAAAAGGATGTTTTGGAAGGAGGTAAATAATGTGTGTAAGACAAGGGAACAAATGGGAACATCAGTGAAGGGGGCAAATGGGGAGGTGATAACAAGTAGTGGTGATGTGAGGAGATGGAGTGAGTATTTTGAAGGTTTGTTGAATGTGTTTGGTGATAGAGTGGCAGATATAGGGTGTTTTGGTCGAAGTGGTAAGCAAAGTGAGAGGTTTAGGGAGAATGATTTGGTAAACGGAGAAGAGGTGGTAAAAGCTTTGCAGAAGATGAAAGCCGGCAAGGCAGCAGGTTTGGATGGTATTGCAGTGGAATTTATTAAAAAAGGGGGTGACTGTATTGTTGACTGGTTGGTAAGGTTATTTAATGTATGTATGACTCATGGTGAGGTGCCTGAGGATTGGCAGAATGCTTGCATAGTGCCATTGTACAAAGGCAAAGGGGATAAACGTGAGTGCTCAAATTTCAGAGGTATAAGTTTGTTGAGTATTCCTGGTAAATTATGTGGGAGGGTATTGATTGAGAGGGTGAAGGCATGTACAGAGCATCAGATTGGGGAAGAGCAGTGTGGTTTCAGATGTGGTAGAGGATGTGTGGATCAGGTGTTTGCTTTGAAGAATGTATGTGAGAAATACTTAGAAAAGCAAATGGATTTGATGTAGCATTTATGGATCTAGAGAAGGCATATGATAGAGTTGATAGAGATGCTTTGTGGAAGGTTTTAAGAATATATGGTGTGGGAGGAAAGTTGTTAGAATCAGTGAAAAGTTTTTATCGAGGATGTAAGGCATGCGTACGTGTAGGACGACAGGAAAGTGACTGGTTCCCAGTGAATGTTGGTTTGCGGCAGGGGTGGGTGATGTTTCCATGGTTGCTTAATTTGTTCATGGATGGGGTTGTTAGTGAGGTGAATGCAAGAGTTTTGGAGAGAGGAGCAAGTATGCAGTCTGTTGTGGATGAGACGGCTTGGGAATTGAGTCAATTGTTGTTCGGTGATGATACAGCGCTGGTGGCTGTTTTGTGTGAGAAACTGTAGAAGTTGGTGACTGAGTTTGGTGAAGTATTTAAAAGAAGAAAGGTGAGAGGAAATGTGAATAAGAGCAAGGTTATTAGGTTCAGTAGGTTTGAGGGACAAGTTAATTGGGAAGTTTGAATGGAGAAAAACTGGAGGAAGTAAAGTGTTTTAAATATCTGGAAGTGGATTTGGCAGCGGATGGAAAGATGAAAGCGGAAGTGAGTCACTGGTTGGGGGAAGGGAGCGAAGGTACTGGGAGCGTTGAAAAATGTGTGGAAGGTGAGAATGTTATCTCAGAAAGCAAAAAATGGGTATGTTTGAAGGAGTAGTGGTTCGAACAATGTTATATGGTTGTGAGGCGTGGGCTATAAATAGGGTTGTGCGGAGGAGGGTGGATGTGTTGGAAATGAGATGTTTGAGGACAATATATGGTGTGAGATGGTTTGATCAAGTAATGAAAGGGTAAGGGATGTTTGGTAATAAAAAGAGTGTGGTTGAGAGAGCAGAAGAGTGTGTATTGAAATGGTTTAGTCACATGGAGAGAATGAGCGAGGAAAGATTGACAAAGAGGATATATGTGTCGGAGGTGGAGGGAATGAGAAGTGGAAGACCAAATTGGAGGTGTAAGGACGGAATGACAAAGATTTTGAGTGATCAGGGCCTGAACATACAGGAGGGTGAAAGGTGTGCAAGGAATAGAGTGAATTGGAACAATGTGGTATACTGGGGTGGATGTGCTGTCAATGAATTGAACCAGGGCATGTGAAGCGTCTGAGGTAAACCATGGAAAGTTATGTGGGGCCTGGATGTGGAAAGGTAGCTGTGGTTTCGGTGCATTACACATGACACGTGTATGTATGTATGTATGTGTTGCAATAGGTCACAGTGGTATGCTTGATCTACAATTTGCTGATAACCACAAGAAAAATGAAACATGATAAGTTCCCAAGTGCACTTTCCTGTGATGATCACATCATCAGGGGAGATAACAAGAATAAAAAGAGGCGAAGCTAAGACGCCATTGGTAAACAAGTGTTTCCGGTTTGTGGTGTTCAGGTCAGGCATTATGCTTTTCATAGATTGTATTATGTGGACAGGACGGTAACTGTTTGCAATTTTCGTCAAGAACAAAGCTAACCAATTTGTATAGCCTTCACTATTATTCGTGTTACAATTCTTTATGTATTTAATAAGAGAAGATTCAGTGATGTTTCTCTTAGTCAAGGAGTTACAGTTAATAACTGGATTAGCGTTACTTCAGTCAATACAATGGTCATAATATTTAACATAATTACACAAAGCATTTGATTTTTGTCCTGTTCTTATACTGTATATATGTTGCTTAAGTTTGATATAGAGGTCCTTACCAGTTTGCCCAGTATAAAACATATTTGAGCTCTTATTAAATATTCAGTAAACACAGCCTGCAAAATTTTTTGGCGAGTTTTTGATTAAGATATTGTTTATAGGATTGCTGCTGATGAAGACTACATTTACATTAAAGGATTTATGCATCCTGGTAGTAACATAAATTATCAAGAAAAGGGAGAACTAAAAGATTCTCGGTATCAAGGGGAGGTTCAGGTCCAAGTTAAGTGTCCTAGATCTTTCATTGATAAATATCTAAGTTGGCAAAGAAATTTCATAGAGTTAACCTCCAAACCTCCACTTGATATCAAGAATCTTTTAGTTCTCTTTTTTAGAGATGATTTTATGTTACTTCCCAGCATGATTAAATTCTTTAATGTGAATGTTGCTTTCATCAGTAACAATACTATAAAGAATATCTTAAGAAAAAAAATTGCCAGAAAATTCCACAGGCTGTGTTTACAGAATATGTACCTTGTAAAAGCTGTGATATGTTTTATTTTGGGCAGAATGGTAAGGATCTTTATGTCAGACTTAAGCAACATAAGCATAATGTGAGAACAGGACAAGAATCAAATGCTTTGTTTAATCCTGTTAAAAATTACAAGAATCAAATGCTTTGTTTATTCATGTTAAGAATTATAACCATTGTATTGATTTGAGTAATGCTAATTCATTTATCAACTGTAACTCCTTGACCAAGAGAAATATCATTGAATATTCTGTTATTAGATACACAAAGAATTGTAACGTGAATGTTAGTGAAGGTCTATACAGAGTGGATAGCTTTGTTATAGACAAAATTTGCAAACAGCTCACTGTCCTGTCCACATGATAAGATTATATGACAGGTATGATGCCAGACCCGAACACCACCAACCAGAAACTCATGTTTACTAATGGTGTCTTAGCTTCACCTTTTCTTTGTATATAAACTGACTTTTCTAAGCCCTTTATCTCATTCTTGTTATCTTCCCTAATGATGTGATCATTACAGGAAAGTGCACTTGGTAACTTATCATGTTTCATTTCCCTTGTGGTTATCTACGTATGTGTATGTGTGTGTACATTTTTTAATACTTGATCGCTGCTTCCTGCATCAGAGATAGCGCCAGGAGACAGATGAAGGAAGACACATTCATATATACACATGCACATATTCATACTTGCTTGCCTTCATCCATTCCCGGCACCACCCTGCCCAACAGGAAACAGTATCGCCACCCCTTGCATCAGCGAGGTAGCTCCAGGAAAACAGACAAAAAAAAAGGCCACATTCAGTCTCTAGTTGTCATGTGTAATGCACCAAAACCATAGCTTCCTATCCACATCCAGGCCCCACAGACCTTTCCATGGTTTACCACAGCCCTTTCACATGCCCTGGTTCAGTCCATTGAGAGCACATCTCACCCTCCTGAATGTTCAGGCCCAAATCGCTCAAAATCTTTTTCACTTAATCCTTCCACCTCCAATTGGGTCCCCTCTTCAAGTTCCCTCCACCTCAGACACATATATCCTCTTTATCAACCTTTCCTCACTCATTCCCTCCATATGTTCTGCTCTCTGAACTACACTCTTTTTATTACCGCACATCTCTCTTAACTTTTCATTACTTACTTGATCAAACCACCTCACACCACATAATGTTCTCAAGCATCTCATTTCCAACACATCAACCCGCCTCTGTACAGCCTTATCTATAGCCCATGCCTCGCAACCATATGATGTTGGAACTACTCCAATTTTGCTCTTGGAGATAAAGTTATCTCCACACATTCTTCATGGCTCCTAAAAACTTTGCCCCCTCACCCACTCTATGACTCATATCCACTTCCATGGTTCCATTCACTGATAAGTCCACTCCTAGACACCTAAAACACTTCAGTTTCTCAAATTTTTTTCCATTCAAACTTACAGCCCAACTAATTTGGCCTCATCCCTGCTGTACCTAATAACCTTGCTCTTATTCATATTTTCTCTCAACTTTCTCCTTTCACATACTTTTTCAGATTCAGTCACCAATTTTTGTGGTTTCTCACTCGAATCAGCCACTAAAGTTGTATCATTGGCAAACAACAACTGACTTGCTTCTTAGGCCCTCTCATTCCCAATAGACTGCATACTCACCCCTCTTTGCAAAACTCTTGCATTTACCCCCCTAACCACCCCATCCATAAACAAATTAAACAACCATGGGGACATCACACACCCCTGCCACAGACTCATCTTCACTAGGAACCAATTGCTCTCCTCTCTCCCTACTCCTACACATGCCTTACATATTTGATAAAAAAATTTTTACCACTTATAGCTGCTTACCTCCCACACCATATACCCTTCAAACCTTCCACAAAGCATCTCTATCAATCCAATCATATGGCTTCTCTACATCCATAAATGCTTCATACAAATCCATCTGTTTCTCTGAGTATTTTTCACACACATTCTTCAAACCAAACACCTGATCCACACATCCTCTACCACTTCTGAAACCACACTGCTCCTCCCCATTCTGATGCTCTGTATATGCCTTCACCCTCTCAGTCAGCACCATCCCTTACATTTTTTAGAGAATACTCAACAAACTTATGCCTCTGCATTTTGAACACTCATCTTTATCCCCTTTGCCTTTCTAGAATGGCTCTATGCATGCATTCTGCCAATCTTCAGGCACTTCATCATCATCCATATATACATTGAATATCCATACCAATCAGTCAACAACACGATCACCCCTTTCTTAATGAATTAAACTGCAATATTATCCTAACCCGCCTTGGAGAAAATGACAGCTAGAGAATGGATATGAGCAGATCCATCTATATTTGTTCTTGGTGCTGCCTAGCTAATTCTGGAAATAGCAGTCAAATATGATGATATATTTTTTTTTATATTTAATCACTATTTCCCACAGACTAGAAAAACATACCCATTCAAATGCACATATATATATATATATATATATATATATATATATATATATATATATATATATATATATATATATATATATAGTGTGAATTATGTGCATGTGTATATATGTATATGTCTGTGTGTGTATATATATGTGTACATTGAGATGTATGGGTATGTGTGGGGACGTGTATGTATATACATGTGTATGGGGGTGGGTTGGGCCATTTCTTTTGTCTGTTTCCTTGCGCTACCTCGCAAACGCGGGAGACAGCAACAAAGCAAAATATATATATATATATATATATATATATATATATATATATATATATATATATATATATATATATATATTTTTTTTTTTTTTTTTTTTTTTTTTTTTTTTTTTTTTTTTTTGCTGTCTCCCGCGTTTGCGAGGTAGCGCAAGGAAACAAACGAAAGAAATGGCCCAACCCACCCCCATACACATGTATATACATACGTCCACACACGCAAATATACATGCCTACACAACTTTCCATGGTTTACCCCAGACTTTCTTCTTTCACACACTTTACCAAACTCAGTCACCAGCTTCTGCAGTTTCTCACCCGAATCAGCCACCAGTGCTGTATCATCAGTGAACAACAACTGACTCACATCCCAAGCTCTCTCATCCTTGCCACTCTTTCCAAAACTCTTGCATTCACCTCCCTAACAACCCCATCCATAAACAAATTATACAACCTTGGAGACATCATGCACCCCCTGCCACAAATGAACATTAACTGAGAACCAATCACATTCCTATCTTCCTACTCGTACACATGCCTTACATCCTCGATAAAAACTTTTCACTGCTTCTACCTACTCGTACACATGCCTTACATCCTCGATAAAAACTTTTTACTGCTTCTAACAACTTGCCTCCCACACCATATATTCTTAATATCTTCCACAGAGCATCTCTATCAACTCTATCATATGCCTTCTCCAGATCCATGAATGCTACATACAAATCCATTACAAATACATTCTTCAAAGCAAACACTTGATCCACACATCCTCCACCATTTCTGAAACCACACTCCTCTTCCCAAATCTGATGCTCTGTACATGCCTTCATCCTCTCAATCAATGCCCTCCCATATAATTTCCCAGGAATACTCAACAAACTTATACCTCTGTAATTTGAGCACTCACTTTTATCCCCTTTGCTTTTATACAATGGCACTATGCAAGCATTCTGCCAATTCTGAGGCACCTCACCATGAGTCATACATACATTAATTAACCTTATCAACCAGTCAACAACACAGTCACGCCCCTTTTTTTTTAATAGATTCCACTGTAATACCATCCAAACCTGCTGCCTTGCCGACTTTCATCTTCCGCAGAGCTTTCACTACCTCTTCTCTGTTTACCAAATCATTCTCCCTAGCCCTCTCACTTTGCGCACCACTTCGACCAAAACACCCTATATCTGCCACTCTTATCATCAAACACATTCAACAAACCTTCAAAATACTCACTCCATCTCCTTCTCACATCACACCTAATTGATATCACCTTCCCATTAACCCCCTTCGCTGATGTTCCCATTTGTTCCCTTGTCTTATGCACTTTATTGACCTCCTTCCAAAACATCTTTTTATTCTCCCTAAAATTTAATGATACTCTCTCACCCCAACTCTCATTTGCCCTTTTTTTCACCTCTTGCATCTTTCTCTTGACCTCCTGCCTCTATCTTTTATACATCTCCCACTCATTTGCATTATTTCCTTGCAAAAATCATCCAAATGCCTCTCTCTTCTCTTTCACTAATAATCTTACTTCATTCCACCACTCACTACCCTTTCTAATCTGCCCACCTCCCACTCTTCTCATGCCACAAGCATCTTTTGCGCAAGCCATCACTGCTTCCCTAAATACATCCCATTACGTCCGATGTTCTCACCTTTTTCCATACACATACATATACATATATATACACATTTACATATTCATACTTGCTTGCCTTCATCCATTCCCAACACCACCCTGCCCAACAGGAAACAGCACAAATGCATGAAGGAAAAAGAAAAAATAATATTCTTTTCTCTCTCTCTCTCTCTCTCTCTCTCTCTCTCTCTCTCTCTCTCTCTCTCTCTCTCTCTCTCTCTCTCTCTCTCTCCCCCCACCCCCATGTCAGTGAGGTAGCTCAAGGAAACAGAAGAAGAAATTGCCATCTCCCGTGTTAGTGAGGTAGTGCAAGGAAACAGGCAAGGAATGGCCTACTCCACGTCCATACACATGTATATACATAAACTCCCACACGCACATATACATACATATACATTTCAACGTATACATACATATACGTACACAGACATATTCATATATCCATATGTACATATTCATATGTGCTGCCTTCATTCATTTCCGTTGCCACCCCGCCACACATGAAATAGCATCTCTCCTCCAGCGAGGTAGCGCCAAGAAAGAACAAAGAAGGCCACATTTGTTCACACTCAGTCTCTAGCTGTCATGTGTAATGCACCAAAACCACAGCTCCCTTTCCACATCCAGGTCCCACAGACCTTTCCATGGTTTACCCCAGACTCTTCACATGCCCTGGTTCAGTCCATGGACAGCATGTTGGCCCTGGGATACCACATTGTCCCAATTCACTCAATTCCTTGCATGCTTTTCACCCTCCTGTATGTTCAGGCCCCGATTTCTCCAAATATTTTCCACTCCATCCTTCCACCTCCAATTTGGTCTCTGACGCTTCTTCCCTCCACCTCAGACACATATATCCTCTTTGTCAATCTTTCCTTACTCATTCTCTACATGTGTCCAAACCATTTCAACACACCCTGTTCTGCTCTCTCAACCACACTCTTTTTTATTACCACACATTTTTCTTACGCTTTCAATACTTACTCGATCAAGACACATCACACCACATATTGTTCTCAAATGATTCATTTCCAACACATCCACTGTCCTCTGCACAACCTATCCTGGGAAATATGGAAGGGTATTGATTGAGAGTGTAAAGGCATTTACAGAGCATCAGATTGGGGAAGATCAGTGTCGTTTCAGAAGTGGTAGAGGATGTGTGGATCAGGTGTTTGCTTTGAAGAACGTATGCGAGAAGTACTTAGAAAGACAGATGGATTTGTATGTAGCATTTATGGATCTAGAGAAGGCATATGATAGGGTTGATAGAGATGCTTTGTGGAAGGTTTTAGGAATATATGGTTTGGGAGTTAAATTGCCAGAAGCAGGGAAAAGTTTTTACTAAGGATGTAAGGCATGTGTACGGGTAGGAAGGGAGGAAAGTGATTGGTTCCCAGTGAATGTTGGTTTGCAGTAGGGGTGTGTGATGTCTCCATGGTTTTTTCATTTGTTTATGGATGGTGTGGTTAGGGAGGTGAATGCAAGAGTTTTGGAGAGCAGGTAAGTATGCAGTCTGTTGTGGATGAAAGGGCTAGGTAAGTAAGTCAGTTGTTATTCGTTGATGATACAGCGCTGGTGGCTAATTCGTGTGAGAAACTGCAGAAGTTGGTGACTTGAGTTTGGGATAAAGTTTGAATGGAGAAAAATTGGAGGAAGTGAAGTGTTTTAGATATCAGGGAATGGACTTAGCAGCGGATGGAACCATGGAAGTGGAAGTGATTCACAGGGTGGGGCAGGGGGCGAAGTTTCTGGGAGTGATGAAGAATGTGTGGAAGGAGAGAACATTATCTCAGCAAAAATGGGTATGTTTGAATTGTTAGTAGTTCCGACAGTGTTATATGGTTTCGAGGCATGGGCTATCGATAGGGTTGAACATAGGAGAGTGGCTATGTTGGAAATGAAGTGTTTGAGGACAATATGTTTGTTAGGTGGTTTGATTGAGTAAGTAAAGAAAGGAGAAGAGAAGTGTGGAAATAGAATGAGTGTGGTTGACAGAGCAGAAGAGGGTGTGTTAAAAGGGTTTGGACACATGGAGAGAATGATTGAGGAAAGATTGACAAGGAGGATGTATGTGTCAGAGGTGGAGGGAATAAGGAGAAGGGGGAGACCATATTAGAGGTGGAAGGATGGAGTGAAAAAGATTTTGAGCGATTGGGGCCTGAACATACAGGAGGGTGAAAGGCATGCAAGGAATAGTGAATTGGAATGCTTTATCATACCGGGGTCAACGTGCTGTCAATGGACTGGACCAGGGCATGTGAAGTGTCTTAGGCAAACCATGGAAAGGTCTTTGGGGCCTGAATGTGGATAGGGAGCTGTGGTTTTGGTGCATTACGCATGACAGCTAGAGAAATGAAATGAAACATGACAAGTTCCCAAGTGCACTTTTGTGTAATGATCACATCATCAGGGAGATGCAAAAAAGAAATATAACAGTCATTTGATATACAACAAAGAGACATAGCTAAGACGCAATTTAGTAAACAAATGATGACCTGAATTGAGGTCAGGTGAGTTCAAGTCTGGCAACATGCGTATCACAAAATGTATCATGTGGACAAGGAAGGGAACTGTTTGCAAATTTCATCAAGGATAAGGCTATCCAATTTATATAGACCTTCACAAACATTAATGTTGCCTGCAATCTATGTGTATTTGATAATAGAAGATTCATTGATATTTCTTGTGGTACAGGAGTTAGAGTTAATAACTGAGATGGAATTGCTCCAGTCAGTACATTAACCAGAATTTTTAACACGATTAAGCAAGACATTTGATTCTTGTCTTGTTTTTATACTATATTAATGTTTCTTAAGTCTAACGGAAAGATCCTTACCAGTCTGCCCAAAATAAAACCGATCACAACTTTTTGGTGAGTTCCTGATGAAGATATTCTTTAAAGTATTGTTGTTGATGAAGGCAACATTTACGTGAAAGGATTGAAGCAACATGGGAAGTAAGATAGAATTATTACGAGAAGGGAGAACTAAAAGGTTCTTGGTGTCAAGGAGAGGTTTGGCTTTAACTTTATAAAACAATTTTTTTGCCAGCTTAAGGGATTTATCAGTGAAAGATCCAGGATACTTTAACTTGTATTCAATAGAATATATTTTCTCAAACTCATCATCAATGAACTCTGGACTGCATATATGTAATGCCATAAGGAACATAAACTGGAATGATGATAATGTGATGAGTGATAATGGATATATGAGCATACATTGGTAGGTTTTTTGTATATGCTAAACTTTAACATGTTTCCATCTCTATGGATCATGCAATCTAAGAATGGTAATATACCTTTATTTTCAGTTTCTACAGGGAAATTGATGGAAGGTACTAAATTGTTAAGTAAAGTCAGAAATGTTTTTAGAAAAGTAGAAGAGCGTGTGATCAAGCATATTTCATTTTATCCATGAGGAAATGAAATGCAATAATTGCTGAAGAGCGTAATGATCACATTATCAAGGGAGATACAAGAAAGATTGTTACTGCATGGCTTGTCTACTACTTTTCTACAAGCTCTCGTGGATTTCCCCCTTTGTTACTGCTTTCTCCAAAATGTTAATCAAGTTACCATTTGGATTCGTTAATAGATGCCTTGATGAACAAATGATGCCAAGATCTGTCCTATCCCAATGATTGTTGCAGTTTTCTAGTCCACCATTTGACTGTTTTCAAAATGGCATTTTGAAGAAACACATTGAAATATAGAAGATTGAAATGGAGGAGGCCTTTCACATTTCAAGAGAGAAGAAATGTGCCTTTCATATGGCTGTACCGACACAATGGTAGAACCATATGTTGGACTACTGCTTTAATAGATTAAGAAGTGAACGTGATAGACTTCAAAGGAAAGTGAACTGTAAGTTCAACCTTCTCAATGAAAACAGTGATTGGACTAAGAACACAATCCCTTCCTTTGTGATAAACCCGTCCAGTAAACAACTGGATAAGGATTCTTTGTGCGTCCTAGGCTACAGATTAAGTTTTGTGTGCTCTCACTGTGTTGATATCACAAAGTCTTTCTGTGATTTAGAAAAGTACAGTAGATTATCTGATGAAATTAACATCTGTTATGGTATAGTTAATGCCAATTTGTCAAAACCAGTCCATCCTAATTGCCCTAAAAGGTTTATAAGAGCTATTAACAATTTAGAATGCAGCTAAGGCTAATGCAGTTGTGATTATAAACAAAAGTAATTATTTATCCAAAATGAGTGATCTTTTAAGTGATGACACAACATACATTAAACTAAGTAAGTAACCCATAGAAGCTGTTAATTCCCATTTTAGTAAAGAACTGAAATTGTTAATAAAAGGTTATGGTTCTCAAATCAAGAGTTTATCATCATTTCCCCCTTCATTGCCATATATATGTATGGACTTATCAAAATACATAAACCAAATTTTCCAGCAAGACCCATAGTGAGTTCAGCTGGCTCCATCACACATATAAATTGTCAAAGTGTTTAGTTTCTTCATTGAGCCCATTAGTGGATAAGATATCATATTCTAATACTATGAACAATGTAGATATAGTTAACAAGCTTAATGATATCAATGTTGATTTTAATTTCATCTTTGATCACAAAAGTTCCAGTTGATGATCTAAAATTTTTAATTGAAGCCTTGGATGATGTTCATTTACCTGTTTCAGAGTCTTTTTTTTATTGAAATGATAGAATTGTGTATAAAAGACTGTATTTCATTATGATGGTGAATATTATGCTAAAGAAATTTGATATGGTTAAGGGTAACCCTCTTTCAGTTGTATTGAGTGATCTTAACATGGAACTCTTTGAAACAAAGTTAAAGGTTATCTTACCCTCTAGTGCAATTTGGGTTAGGTATGTAGAGATGTTTATTGTGTTTGGCCAACAAGTGAAAATTTGCAAGCATTACCTACTTAACGATTTGTTACTTTGCATCAACTTTACTATGGAAATTGAATATAATGGTGTTACCATTTTTAGATTGCATGATCCATTGGGATGGAAAACTTGTTAAAGTTAAAAATATACAGAAAACCTGCCAATGTATGCTCATATATCCATTATTACTCAGCTCAACATGACAGTTAGATTATCATCATTCCAGTCTGTGTTCCTTAGGACATTACATATATGCCATCCAGTGTTTGTTGATGATGAGTTGAAGATATATTCATTTATCTAAAATGAGTGATCTTTTAAGCAATGACATGACATATTTTAAACTCAGTAAGAATCCCCTAGAAGCAGTAAATTCTCATTTCAATAAAGAATTGAAGTTGTTGTTGAAAGGTAATGGTTCTCTTTTCAAAAGTTTGTCATTTTTGTCACCTTCATTGCCATATATGTATGGACTTATCAAAACACATAAACCAAATTTTCCAGCAAAACGTATAGTGAATTCAGTAGGCTCCATCGCATATAAATTGTCAAAGTGGTTAGTTTCTATATTAAGCCTTTAATGGGTAAGATATCAAAGTCTAATATCATGAACAATGTAGATTTAGTTAACAAGCTTAACAATGTCTGTGTTAATTTTGATTTCAAACTTGTTGGCTTTGATGTTTCCTTACTGTTCACAAAAGTTCCAGTAATCTTAAATGGAATTCTTTGAAACAAAATTATTAAAGGATATCTTACCTTCTAATGCAATTTGGTTTAGGTATGTAGATGATGTTTTTTGTGTTTGGTCAACAAATGAAAATTTACAAGCATTTCTCCCTTTTCTTAAATTTAGTACCTTCCATCTAATTCACTGTAGAAAATGAAAATGATGGTATGTTACCATTTTTAGATTGCATGATCCATAGGCAAGGGAACAAGTTTAAGTTTAGCATATACAGAAAACCTACCGATGTATACTCATATATCCATTATTACTCATCTCAAAATGATGAGTTGAATTATCATCATTTCTATCTATGTTCCTAAGGGCATTACATATTTGCAGTCCAGAGTTTATTGATGGTGAGTTTGAGAAGATATATTTCATTGGATCTAAGTTAAAGTACCCTAGATCTTTCATTAATTAATCCTTAAGTTAGCAAAGAAATCATTTTATAAGAGTTGAACCCATACCTCCCATTGACACCAAGAATCTTTTAGATCTCCCTTTCAATAATAATTTTACTTTACTTCCCATGTTGCTTAAATCCTTTAATGTAAATGTTGCCTTTAACAACAGTAATACTATAAAGAATATCTTAATCAGGAACTCACCAGAAAATTCTCCTAGTGCCATGTAGAAATTGTGTTAAGTTTTATATTGGGCAGACTGATAAGGATCTTTCTGTTAGACTTAAGCAACATAAAAATAGTATAAGAATAGGACAAGAATCAAATGCCTTGTTTAATCATTTTATTAACTATAATCATTGTATTGACTGGAGTATGCCATCTCAATCGTTAACTCTAACTCCTGTACCACAAGAAATACCATTGAATCTTGTATTATTAAATACACAAAGAAATATAACCTTAATATTAGTGAAGGTCTATACAAATTGGATAGCCTTATTGTTGATAAAATTTTTAAACAATACCCCTTCTTGTCCACATAATAAGTTTATGATATGCTCGTTGTCTGTCTTGGACAGTCACTTGTTTACTAAATGCTGCCCTAGCTACATCTCTTCATTGTATATCAGCTTACTTTTATTTATTTCCTGTATTTCCCCTGATGATGTGATTATTACACGAAAGTGCACTTGGGAACTTAACGTGTTTCATTTTCCTGTGGACTCACAGGAATATACTGTCTGCCCATATTCATTCCCTTCGCCACCCCGCCACACATGAAATAACAACCCCCTCCCCCACATGTGCTGTCAATGGACTGAACCAGGGTATGTGAAGCATCTGGGGTAAACCATGGAAAGTTTTGTGGGGCCTGGATGTGGAAAGGGAGACGTGGTTTCGGGCATTATTACATGACAGCTAGAGACTGAGTGTGAACGAATGTGGCCTTTGTTGTCTTTTCCTAGCGCTACCTCGCACACATGAGGGGGGAGGGGGATGTTATTCCATGTGTGGCGAGGTGGCGATGGGAATGAATAAAGGCAGACGGAGTGAATTGTGTGCATGGGTATATATGTATGTGTCTGTGTGTGTATATATATGTGTACATTGAGATGTATGGGTATGTATATTTGCGTGTGTGGACGTGTATGTATATACATGTGTATGGGGGTGGGTTGGGCCATTTCTTTTGTCTGTTTCCTTGCGCTACCTCGCAAACGTGGGAGACAGCGACTAAGCAAAATAAATAAATAAAATATATATATATATATATATATATATATATATATATATATATATATATATATATATATATATATATGCACACCTTGCCCTCTTTACACTCCTGCCCAAGGAGTCCCTTCTGTCTTTATGAGGCACCCTGCAGCACCCAGGAAGCTGGTCATGCCAACCAGTCTGGACCACAGTGTTGTGCTACTGTGCGAGTCTGCAGAGTGTGGAGTGCTGCTGTGTGTGAGTCTATATGCAGAGTGTGCAGGACATTTGAACTAAGAGCTTTATGAGTTCTTTATGGTAGTTGGTAGTTGTCTTAAGGGTATGAAGGGTCTTTCGATATACTGAAATGGTGTTTGCAGTTTTGTAGTGGAGGTGATGTCCAGAGTGCAAGGAGAAGAGTGTTATTCGTGTTTGTTTGGAGAGTTTTGTTTCAAATGGGTGTATGTTTGATGGGCTTGAGTTTGAGAATGAGTTGGGATGGTGGTTGTTCGGTGCTTGTTGGGTAAATTGGTGTGTGTGTGTTTTGTCAATGTTAAATATGTTTAGGGCTAGGGTATCTGTGAGTAAATGAAGTGTGAGGCAGGGGGGTAACCTTTTTGTTTCAGTTTGGGGTTTGGTAGTTAGTTACAGAGTGACTTATGTGGGATAGGTCTATTGATGTTGCATAATATTGAATGCTGAACGTGTTGGGGTAGGATCTTTGTTTCATTATGAAGGTTTTGTGTGTTTGATGGTGATCAGGCAGTGATTGCTCCGATCACACTGTTATTTTGTGTGGTTTGCAGCTTTGTGATTTTTGCATTTGAGAGGTTGGGAGACCAGCTGTAGCAACTAGCATTCCTAACCATGACGTATTCATGGGCTGCCCAGGGTCAAATGCATAGGTTCAAATCCTTGTTGTGGCGGTGGGTCCACAGTCACCATAGCTGTTCATCCACCCTAGGGGTTGATTGATAAAATGGTGAAATCATACTTCAGTAGGAGTTCATACAATTTTATTTAACATGTAATTTTTCTATACACATGGTGCGACATGTTCTGTGGAGACATTCCACCTCATCAGGTGCCAATACTTAAAGCTTTTTAAATCCCAACATCACACTTGCCATACGACACCAATCTATCTAGGCCCAGCACTATCTTCATAGCTAATACAAAAAATTTTGATTTTTCCTTGGGCAATTTTAAAGCTCATCCTAGCATTAACCAAATCATGAGAGAATTGAGAAAACATGAAAACATGAAGGAAGTTGTTCATAACACGTCCAGCTACCCAGGTCAACCCCTGCCACCTGATCTTCCTTAATCATTCTCTCTTACAAGGGTTAGAACCAGACACAGCTGACAGTGCTGGGCCTAGATAGATTGGTGTTGCTTGGCAAGAACCAAGTGGGATGTTGGGATTTAGATAACTTTGTTAGGTACTGGCTCCACAAAACGTACCACGTGTACGAAAAATTGCTAGTCAGATGAAATTGTATGAACTTCTACTTAAGTGCGATTTCACTGTCATACTATCATCATGGGCAAGTGGAAATAAAAAGAGCGTGGTTGAGAGAGCAGAAGAGGGTGTTTTGAAATGGTTTGGTCACATGGAGAGAATGAGTGAGGAAAGATTGACCAAGAGGATATATGTGTCGGAGGTGGAGGGAGCGAGGAGAAGTGGGAGACCAAATTGGAGGTGGAAAGATGGAGTGAAAAAGATTTTGTGTGATCGGGGCCTGAACATGCAGGAGGGTGAAAGGAGGGCAAAGAATAGAGTGAATTGGAGCGATGTGGTATACCGGGGTTGACGTGCTGTCAGTGGATTAAATCAAGGCATGTGTATGGGGGTGGGTTGGGCCATTTCTTTCGTCTGTTTCCTTGCGCTACTTCGCAAACGCGGGAGACCGAAAAAAAAAAAAAAACATAAATGTAGGTTTGCGGCAGGGGTGTGTGATGTCTCCATGGTTGTTTAATTTGTTTATGGATGGGGTTGTTAGGGAGGTGAATGCAAGAGTTTTGGAAAGAGGGGCAAGTATGAAGTCTGTTGGGGATGAGAGAGCTTGGGAAGTGAGTCAGTTGTTGTTCGCTGATGATACAGCGCTGGTGACTGAGTTTGGTAAAGTGTGTGAAAGAAGAAAGTTAAGAGTAAATGTGAATAAGAGCAAGGTTATTAGGTACAGTAGGGTTGAGGGTCAAGTCAATTGGGAGGTAAGTTTGAATGGAGAAAAACTGGAGGAAGTAAAGTGTTTTAGATATCTGGCAGTGGATCTGGCAGCGGATGGAACTATGGAAGCGGAAGTGGATCATAGGGTGGGGGAGGGGGCGAAAATCCTGGGAGCCTTGAAGAATGTGTGGAAGTCGAGAACATTATCTTGGAAAGCAGAAATGGGTATGTTTGAAGGAATGGTGGTTCCAACAATGTTGTATGGTTGCGAGGCGTGGGCTATGGATAGAGTTGTGCACAGGAGGGTGGATGTGCTGGAAATGAGATGTTTGAGGACAATGTGTGGTGTGAGGTTGTTTGATCGAGTAAGTAATGTAAGGGTAAGATAGATGTGTGGAAATAAAAAGAGCGTGGTTGAGAGAGCAGAGAGGGTGTTTTGAAATGGTTTGGGCACATGGAGAGAATGAGTGAGGAAAGATTGACCAAGAGGATATATGTGTCGGAGGTGGAGGGAGCGAGGAGAAGTGGGAGACCAAATTGGAGGTGGAAAGATGGAGTGAAAAAGATTTTGTGTGATCGGGGCCTGAACATGCAGGAGGGTGAAAGGAGGGCAAGGAATAGAGTGAATTGGATCGATGTGGTATACCGGGGTTGACGTGCTGTCAGTGGATTGAATCGGGGCATGTGAAGCGTCTGGGGTAAACCATGGAAAGCTGTGTAGGTATGTATATTTGCGTGTGTGGATGTGTATGTATATACATGTGTATGGGGGTGGGTTGGGCCATTTCTTTCGTCTGTTTCCTTGCGCTACCTCGCAAATGCGGGAGACAGCGGCAAAAAAAAAATATATATATATATATATATATATATATATATATATATATATATATATATATATATATATATATATATATATATATATATATACATATATTTTCCCTGGGGATGGGGGAGAAAGAATACTTCCCATTTATTCCCTGCGTGTCGTAGAAGGCGACTAAAAGGGAAGGGAGCGGGGGGCTGGAAATCCTTCCATCATTTTTTTTCTTAATTTTTCCAAGAGAAGGAACAGAGAAGGGGGCCAGGTGAGGATATTCCCTCAAAGTCCCAGTCCTCTGTTCTTAACGCTACCTCGCCTATGCGGGAAATGGCGAATAGTATGAATATATATATATATATATATATATATATATATATATATATATATATATATATATATATATATATATATATTTTCTTTTTTTTTTTTGCTTTGTCGCTGTCTCCCGCGTTTGCGAGGTAGCACAAGGAAACAGACGAAAGAAATGGCCCAACCCACCCCCATACACATGTACATACATACGTCCACACACACAAATATACATACCTACACAGCTTTCCATGGTTTACCCCAGACGATTCACATGCCCTGATTCAATCCACTGACAGCACATCAACCCTGGTATACCACATCGATCCAATTCACTCTATTCCTTGCCCTCCTTTCACCTTCCTGCATGTTCAGGCCCCGATCACACAAAATCTTTTTCACTCCATCTTTCCACCTCCAATTTGGTCTCCCACTTCTCCTCGTTCCCTCCACCTCCGACACATATATCCTCTTGGTCAATCTTTCCTCACTCATTCTCTCCATGTGCCCAAACCATTTCAAAACACCCTCTTCTGCTCTCTCAACCACGCTCTTTTTATTTCCACACATCTCTCTTACCCTTACGTTACTTACTTGATCAAACCACCTCACACCACACATTATCCTCAAACATCTCATTTCCAGCACATCCATCCTCCTGCACACAACTCTATCCATAGCCCACGCCTCGCAACCATACAACATTGTTGGAACCACTATTCCTTCAAACATACCCATTTTTGCTTTCCGAGATAATGTTCTCGACTTCCACGCATTCTTCAAGGCTCCCAGGATTTTCGCCCCCTCCCCCACCCTGTGATCCACTTCCGCTTCCATGGTTCCATCCACTGCCAGATCCACTGCCAGATATCTAAAACACTTTACTTCCTCCAGTTTTTCTCCATTCAAACTTACCTCCCAATTGACTTGACCCTCAACCCTACTGTACCTAATTACCTTGCTCTTATTCACATTTACTCTTAACTTTCTTCTTTCACACACTTTACCAAACTCAGTCACCAGCTTCTGCAGTTTCTCACATGAATCAACCACCAGCGCTGTATCATCAGCGAACAACAACTGACTAACTTCCCAAGCTCTCTCATCCCCAACAGACTTCATACTTGCCCCTCTTTCCAAAACTCTTGCATTCACTTCCCTAACAACCCCATCCATAAACAAATTAAACAACCATGGAGACATCACACACCCCTGCCGCTAACCTACATTCACTGAGAACCAATCACTTTCCTCTCTTCCTACACGTACACATGCCTTACATCCTCGATAAAAACTTTTCACTGCTTCTAACAACTTGCCTCCCACACCATATATTCTGAATACCTTCCACAGAGCATCTCTATCAACTCTATCATATTCCTTCTCCAGATCCATAAATGCTACATACAAATCCATTTGCTTTTCTAAGTATTTCTCACATACATTCTTCAAAGCAAACACCTGATCCACACATCCTCTACCACTTCTGAAACCACACTGCTCTTCCCCAATCTGATGCTCTGTACATGCCTTCACTCTCTCAATCAATACCCTCCCATATAATTTACCAGGAATACTCAACAAACTTATACCTCTGTAATTTGAGCACTCACTCTTATCCCCTTTGCCTTTGTACAATGGCACTATGCAGGCATTCCGCCAATCCTCAGGCACCTCACCATGAGTCATACTTACATTAAATAACCTTACCAACCAGTCAACAATACAGTCACCCCCTTTTTTGATAAATTCCACTGCAATACCATCCAAACCTGCTGCCTTGCCAGCTTTCATCTTCTGCAAAGCTTTTATTACATCTCTGTTTACCAAATAATTTTTCCTAACCCTCTCACTTTGCACACCACCTCGACCAAAACACCCTATATCTGCCACTCTATCATCAAACACATTCACCAAACCTTCAAAATACTCACTCCATCTCCTTCTCACATCACCACTACTTGTTATCACCTCCCCATTTGCACCCTTCACTGAAGTTCCCATTTGCTCCCTTGTCTTATGCACTTTATTTACCTCCTTCCAGAACATCTTTTTATTCTCCCTAAAATTTAATGATACTCTCACCCCAACTCTCATTTGCCCTCTTTTTCACCTCTTGCACCTTTCTCTTGACCTCCTGTCTCTTTCTTTTATACATCTCCCACTCAATTGCATTTTTTCCCTGCAAAAATCGTCCAAATGCCTCTCTCTTCTCTTTCACTAATAATCTTACTTCTTCATCCCACCACTCACTACCCTTTCTAATCAACCCACCTCCCACTCTTCTCATGCCACAAGCATCTTTTGTGCAATCCATCACTGATTCCCTAAATACATCCCATTCCTCCCCCACTCCCCGTACTTCCATTGTTCTCACCTTTTTCCATTCTGTACTCAGTCTCTCCTGGTACTTCCTCACACAAGTCTCCTTCCCAAGCTCACTTACTCTCACCACCCTCTTCACCCCAACATTCACTCTTCTTTTCTGAAAACCCATACAAATCTTCACCTTAGCCTCCACAAGATAATGATCAGACATCCCTCCAGTTGCACCTCTCAGCACATTAACATGCAAGAGTCTCTCTTTCGCGCGCCTGTCAATTAACACGTAATCCAGTAACGCTCTCTGGCCATCTCTCCTACTTACATACGTATACTTATGTATATCTCTCTTTTTAAACCAGGTATTCCCAATCACCAGTCCTTTTTCAGCACATAAATCTACAAGCTCTTCACCATTTCCATTTACAACACTGAACACCCCATGTATACCAATTATTCCCTCAACTGCCACATTACTCACCTTTGCATTCAAATCACCCATCACTATAACCCGGTCTTGTGCATCAAAACCACTAACACACACATTCAGCTGCTCCCAAAACACTTGCCTCTCATGATCTTTCTTCTCATGCCCAGGTGCATATGCACCAATAATCACCCATCTCTCTCCATCAACTTTCAGTTTTACCCATATTAATCGAGAATTTACTTTCTTACACTGTGTCACATACTCCCACAACTCCTGTTTCAGGAGTACTGCTACTCCTTCCCTTGCTCTTGTCCTCTCACTAACCCCTGACTTTACTCCCAAGACATTCCCAAACCACTCTTCCCCTTTACCCTTGAGCTTCGTTTCACTCAGAGCCAAAACATCCAGGTTCCTTTCCTCAAACATACTACCTATCTCTCCTTTTTTCACATCTTGGTTACATCCACACACATTTAGACACCCCATATATATGTATGTATGTATGTGTGTGTGTGTGCGTGTGTGTGTGTATTAATGGGATGGCCTTGATTAGGGCCTCAGCTGCCTTTGTCATCTCAGCTAACATACAAAAAAAAAGTAGTTGAGGCATAGTTTAAATTGGAGGAAATGAATTGTTTGTGGAAGATGTTGAAGGATTCCTTTTCTTGTTTAATTCTGGTGTTAGTGTTTTTAGGGCAAAAGGGTGTTGAAAGTGACTGAGTTTGGAAAAGAGGCTTGTGAGAAGAGATAGGAGAGGTTGAGGGTAGAATGAGGAAAGGTGAGTAGATGAAGTTAGGGGAGTGGGTGAAGAATGGAGGATATTTAGGGAAACATTGCTGGTATTTGCAAGAGAAGTGTGTGACTTGGGGAAAGCAGTGGTTGGGTTACTGAAAAAGAGAGATGTATTGACATCACATATAGGCAAAGAGTGCAAGTAATTGGGAAATGAACAGGAGAGAGCATCAGGAGGTTAAAGAAAGCAAATAAGAGTATCAACAGTCTTCGGGAGAATAAAAAAAGATGTTTTGCAAAGTAACAGTTTGAGAAAACGAGACTACAGATTGATGAAGGGCCAAGTAGGAAGTGGTATTTGGCAGAGATGAGGTGAATTTGAAATGGAATGAGTACTTTTAAGAATTTTAAATGTGTTTGGTGATAGGGTGGCAGATATAGGTGTTTGGCTCAAGAGAGAGCCATGGCAGGTGGTTTGGTGACAAAAAAAATTGGTGAAAACCTTGTGCATGATGAAATGTGGGTGAGTGAATGGAGTGGATGGTATTGCTGTTGAATTTCTAAAGAATAGGAGTTGATTGATTTGTTAGAATTTTCAGTGTATGTATGGATCAAGATGAGGTACCTGAGGATTGCTAGATTGCATCTGTTGTGCAATTGTATAAAGGCAAGAAAAGCAAAGATGAGTTTCTGAATTACACAAGTTTGTTCAGTGCACCTGGTAAGTTTTATGGAAAAGTGATGATTGAAAGAGTGGTGGCATGCACAGAGCATCAGACTGTGGAGGAACTATATGGATTTCGGAGCAGTCAAGGATGTGTTGATCAGGTATTTGCTTCGAAAAATGTGTGAGAAGTGCTTAGAGAACAAGTAGAAGAATGTGCATGTGGAACTTGGTAGGGTTGTTAGAGATGTTTTATGGAAGGTTTTATGAATGTATGGTGTGGGAGGAAAGCTTTTAGAAGCAGTTTGAAGTTTTTATGAAGAGAGAAAGATTTGAGTAAGGCCTGTTTGCCAATAGGTAGAGAGGAGGGTGATTGGTTCAAGTTGAGTAGGTGTGTTTGTGATATTACCAAATCTGTTCACTCTGTTTATGGATGAGGTGGTAAAGGAAGTGAATATGAGGGTCTACAGTGTTGCAGGGATAGGGATGCTTAGTAAATGAGTCAGTGTTTGTTTGATGATGACACAACACTGGTTGCAGATTCACGTGATAGACTGTTGAAATTTGTTTCTGAGTTTGGAAGAATGTGTGGAAGGAGAATTTTGAGAGTAAATATGAATAAAAGCATTATTAATAGGCTTAGCACTGGAACATTTATAAAGAGAAAATTTAGAGGAACTAAAGTGTAGGAGTAGATATGGCAAAGAGTAGAACCATGGAAGCTAAAGTAAGTTTGGATGGATGAGAGGGTGAAGGTCCAGGGTTCATTGAGGAATGTGTCGAAATAGAGCTCAGTATCTGGGAGGATGAAGACGAGTATGTTTGAAGGTATAATCTTGATGATATTGTATCTTCACAAGTCGGGTACTGCACATAGATGAGTATGTACATAGAGGGTTAATGTGTTTGAAATTAAATCTTTTGGGCCGTTATATGGTGTGAGGAGGGATGATCACCATGATTCATACATTCATTGAAAATCTTATCATACCAAATAACAAAACAGTCACCCCATTTTGTAAGTAATTCAGGCTGCAGTACAAGGAAATGTCTTTAGTTTGGCAATTTCTGGCTTGGAAAAAAAATGGCCTAGCTAGGCAATATTTCTATGGTTCAGAAAATAGCCAGTATTCCTCAACTCTGAATACTACTGTTCAAGATGATTGTGATAAAGTTGGTGAAGTACATCTCTGATACAGTAGGATACTCAGCCAACTTCAAAAATTTATGTTTTTTTCAATTTATTACTTTTCCGTTCTTGTTTTCAAGAAGTTGTATTGTGATCTCCAACCTGCTGATGTGATGCAGATGCCATACTTTTTTGTCTTTGGAAAATGGGTGTTTTTCAAGTAAAAAACAATTTCTCATGTGAAATGAAAGAACGTCACATAAGTTAAATGAAACGACATTGAAATAAGTGCTAAAGTCCTCAACTTACACTGGGAGAAATAACAAACTTCCAGTGAGAGTACATTACAAAGATTGCGATAAAGAGTTATACCATTTGGTGTCTTGCTTGGCGGTGCCTTTCTTTTTCTTTTTTCTTTTTTTTAATCAATACAATAGCACAGATCCTACTAACTGCTTGTGCCTCAAGCATAAACACCTTTGTTTCATATGTGGCCACAGCTTTTGAAACTGTGCACATAGTTTCATTATGACACTTTTTTTTTTGGTGTCATTGTTTAGGAGAGCCCAACAGGATGATGTTCCTTACATTCCTCTTGATACATGTGTTAACAGGAAGGATATCAGTTTGGATACATATGTACTCTTCCCCATTTTATATTTCTCACTATAATGTTAGAAATATTTCGTTTTTACAAAAATAACTCAAAGACTGTGATAATCATGTTAATACTTGGAAAAGCATTTTATTTTGATTTATTGTACCCTCAGTACAGAACATTGTTGACTGATTTTCTGTTGTGAATTATCGTATTTTCACAATATTATGCAGTACTGTATCTTAATTGATGTTAAAGTTCATGACACACTTCTCCATAGGTCATGAAATTAAGAGATTTATAAACAGTATTTCCTATTGTAGCATCTTTGATTACTTAGAGTGCAAACGATGAAGCATTCTCGTAGTGTTCATATGTCCATGTATCTAAATTTGATGTTCACAGAATGCTTCAATTTTCCCTGTTCATTCCTGCACTCATTGTGTTATAGCTAAGTATTGAAGATTTTCTTCATTATAACTGTGTTATATTCCTGCTGAAATAAGTTCAGAGCACCCAGCATTTAGTGCAGTAGTTGTGGATATGTTAATGCAGTATGTGATGCAGTAGTGGATGACTAATGCAATAAAGTGATATGATAATGGATGATGCCTAATTGATATCAGTAAAGCACTTTATTGTGCCATACAGTGGTATCTGTTAATGTATCAGAAACACAAAAAATCAAATGAGGAAATATTTCATAATCATTCCTCAGGAATATATCCCCATTTTGTAGATTTATTTCTTTGCAAAGATTGACTTCATATAAAGTGATTTCACAGATAGGAATAATACTTTCAGGAACACATCCAGTAAGTCAGATAAGGAGCCCCTGTTCTATAAGAGTGCAGTGAATTAGATAACTTCATATTATTAATGGAATTAAGTTGCATTTCCGGACTTAAAGCTTTGCTGAACCATCAGAATCCTTGAAAATATTCAATATATACATGTATGAAAGATCACTAGTTTGGCATTGATTAGTCCCTACCATGCCAAACTAAAGACATTTCACTGGCCCATCCATTCCAGCCACATTTCATCATATGCAAGGGTTTCACCCTCTTCCCTTTTTACTAATTTGCCATACAATTTATATACATATATAAGGTGAACTTCTAATTGGGTAAGAGTGCAGAGAATTTTATTTAACATATGTTTTTCAAACACACCACAGTACATGTTTCCCTTAGACAATCTTTTTGATCAGGTGCAAACAATTCACAAAGTTTTTAAATCCCAACACCAAACGCACAGGCTTGTTCGTCCAGTTACCGTCAGAACAATGTATACCTTGGCATGGTGGTAACGGGATGAATGAGCCTGTTTGTTGGTGTAAGGATTTAAAAACTGTTTGAATTGTTTGCACTTAATAAGGCAGATTCTTTCCTTGAAACATGTATTGCAAATATAGTATTGAAAAAACATGTTAAGTAAGATTATGTAAAATCCAGTTTTTGCCTTTCCAAAAGTAGGAACAGAGAAGGGGGCCAAGCGAGGATTTTCCCTCTTAAGGCTTTCTCCTCAGTTCTTAACGCTACCTTTCTAGTGCAGAAAATGGCAAATATGTATGAAAGTGGGAGACCAAAATGGAGGTGGAATGATGGCGTGAAGAAGATTTTGAGTGATTGGGGCCTGAACATACAGGAGGGTGAGAGGCAGGCAAGGAATAGAGTGCACTGGAATGATGTGGTATACTGGGGTGAATGTGCTCCAAGTGGTATACTGGGGTGAATGTACTGTCAGTGGACTGAACCAGGGCATGTGAAATGTCTTGGGTAAACCATGGAAAGGTCTGTGGGACCTGCATGTGGTTAGAGAGCTATGGTTTTGGTGCATTACACATGACAGCTAGAGATTGTGTGATTGAATATGGCCTTTTTGTCTGTTTTCCTGGCGCTACTTTGCTAAAGCAGGGAGTAGCAGTGCTGTTTCCAGTGGGGCAGGGTAGTACCAGGAATGAATGAAGGCAAGCAAATTAGATTATGTACGTGTGTATGTATGTCTTTGTATGTGTATGTGCATTTATGGGTGTTTATGTATATATATATATATATATATATATATATATATATATATATATATATATATATATAAGTCTGTTGGGGATGAGAGAGCTTGGGAAGTGAGTCAGTTGTTGTTCGCTGATGATACAGCGCTGGTGGCAGATTCATGTGAGAAACTGCAGAAGCTGGTGACGGAGTTTGGTAAAGTGTGTGGAAGAAGAAAGTTAAGAGTAAATGTGAATAAGAGCAAGGTTATTAGGTACAGTAGGGTTGAGGGTCAAGTCAATTGGGAGGTGAGTTTGAATGGTGAAAAACTGGAGGAAGTGAAGTGTTTTAGATATCTGGGAGTGGATCTGTCAGCGGATGGAACCATGGAAGCGGAAGTGGATCATAGGGTGCGGGAGGGGGCGAAAATTTTGGGAGCCTTGAAAAATGTGTGGAAGTCGAGAACATTATCCCGGAAAGCAAAAATGGGTATGTTTGAAGGAATAGTAGTTCCAACAATGTTGTATGGTTGCGAGGCGTGGGCTATGGATAGAGTTGTGCGCAGGAGGATGGATGTGCTGGAAATGAGATGTTTGAGGACAATGTGTGGTGTGAGGTGGTTTGATCGAGTAAGTAACGTAAGGGTAAGAGAGATGTGTGGAAATAAAAAGAGCGTGGTTGAGAGAGCAGAAGAGGGTGTTTTGAAATGGTTTGGGCACATGGAGAGAATGAGTGAAGAAAGATTGACCAAGAGGATATATGTGTGGGAGGTGGAGGGAACGAGGAGAAGAGGGAGACCAAATTGGAGGTGGAAAGATGGAGTGAAAAGGATTTTGTGTGATCGGGGCCTGAACATGCAGGAGGGTGAAAGGAGGGCAAGGAATAGAGTGAATTGGAGCGATGTGGTATACAGGGGTTGACGTGCTGTCAGTGGATTGAATCAAGGCATGTGAAGCGTCCGGGGTAAACCATGGAAAGCTGTGTAGGTATGTATATTTCCGTGTGTGGACGTGTGTATGTACATGTGTATGGGGGGGGTTGGGCCATTTCTTTCGTCTGTTTCCTTGCGCTACCTCGCAAACGCGGGAGACAGCGACAAAGTATAAAAAAAAAAAAAAAAAAAAATATATATATATATATATATATATATATATATATATATATATATATATATATGTGTGTGTGTGTGTGTGTGTGTGTGTGTATGAATGGATGGGCCATTCTTTGTCTGTTTTCTGGCACTATCTCTCTGATGCAGGAAGCAGTAATCAAGGTTCTGGGAGTGATGAAGAATGTGTGGAAGGAGAGAGCGTTATCTCAGCAAAAATGGGTATGTTTGAAGGAATAGTAGTTCTAACAATGTTATATGGTTGCAAGGCATGGGCTATAGATAGGGTTATACGAAGGAGGATGGATGTGTTGGAAATGAAATGTTTGAGGACAGTATGTGGTGTTAGATTGTTTGATCGAGTAAGTAATGTTAGGGTTAGAGAGATGTGTGGAAATAAAAAGAGTATAGTTGAGAGAGCAGAAGAGGGCGTGCTGAAATGGTTACACTGTAAGTGAAAATTCACATTTGGCGAAGCTATTATTGGTAGCATATTCTCATCAAAGAATTTATCACTCCGAAGGCATCTACATTTTCAAACTACTGGGACTAGGATCATTATAAGTAAATAAATAAGGAATTGACTGAATTGGAACAATGTGGTATAGCAGGGTCTACTTGCTGTCACTGGATTGAACCAGGGCATGTGAAGTGTCGGGTAAACCATGGAAAGTTTTGTGGGGCCTGGATGTGGAAAGGGAGCTGTAGTTTCGGTGCATTACACATGACAGCTAGAGTCTGAGCGTGAACGAATGTGTCCTTCATTGTCTTTTCCTTGCACTACCTCGCACGCATGCGTGGGGAGGGGTGGTGCCATTTCATGTGTGGCGGGGTGGCGACAGGAATGGCTGAGGGCAGCAAGTATGAATATGTACATGTGTATATATGTATTTGTCTGTGTATGTATATGTATGTATACGTTGAAATGTATAGGTATGAATATGTGCGTGTGTGGGCATGTATGTATATACATGTATATGTGGGTGGGTTGGGCCATTCTTTCGTCTGTTTCCTTGTGCTACCTTCCTAATGTGGGAGACAGCGACAAAGTATAAGGGGGTGTGCAAAGTGAGAGGGTTAGGGAGAATGATTTAGTAAACAGAGAAGAGGTAGTAAAAGCTTTGGGGAAGGTGAAAGCCGGCAAGGCAGTGGGTTTGGATGGTATTGTAGTTGAATTTATTAAAAAAGGGGGTGACTGTGTTGTTGACTGGTTGGTAAGGATATTTAATGTATGTATGACTCATGGTGAGGTACCTGAGGACTGGCGGAATGCTTGCATAGTGCCGCTGTACAAAGGCAAAGGGGTTAAGAGGTGAGTGCTCAAATTATAGAGGTATAAGTTTGTTGAGTATTCCTGGGAAATTATATGGGAGGGTATTGATTGAGAGGGTGAAGGCATGTACAGAGCATCAGATTGGGGAAGAGCAGTGTGGTTTCAGAAGTGGTAGAAGATGTGTGGATCAGGTGTTTGCTTTGAAAAATGTATGTGGGAAATAGTTAGAAAAGCAAATGGATTTTTATGTAGATTTTATGGATCTGGAGAAGGCATATGATAGAGTTGATAGAGATGCTGTGTGGAAGGAATTAAGAATATATGGTGTGGGAGTTGAGTTCTTAGAAGCAGTGAAAAGGGGTTTATCGAGGATGTAAGGCATGTGTACATGTAGAAAGAGAAGAAAGTGATTGGTTCTCAGTGAATGTTGGTTTGCGGCAGGGGTGCGTGATGTCTCCATGGTTGTTTAATTTGTTTATGGATGTGGTTGTTAGGGAGGTGAATGCAAGAGTTTTGGAAAGAGGGGCAAGCATGCAGTCTGTTGAGGATGAGAGAGCTTGGGAAGTGAGTCAGTTGTTGTTCGCTGATGGTACAGCGCTGGTGGCTGACTTGGGTGAGAAACTGCAGAAGCAGGTGAGTGAGTTTGGTAAAGTGTGTGAAAGAAGAAAGCTGAGAGTAAATGTGAATAAGAGCAAGGTTAATAGATACAGTAGGGTTGAGGGACAAGTCAATTGGGAGGTAAGTTTGAATGGAGAAAAACTGGAGGAAGTGAAGTGTTTTAGATATCTGGGAGTGGATCTGGCAGTGGATGGAACCATGGAAGCGAAAGTGAATCATAGGGTGGGGGAGGGGGTGAAAGTTCTGGGAGCGTTGAAAAATGTGTGAAAGTTGAGAACGTTATCTTGGAAAGCAAAAATGGGTATGTTTGAAGGAATAGTGGTTCCAACAATGTTATATGGTTGCGAGGCATGGGCTATAGATAGAGTTTTGTGGAGAAGGGTGTATGTGCTGGAAATGAGATGTTTGAGGACAATATGTGGTGTGAGGTGGTTTGATCGAGTAAGTAACGAAAGGGTAAGAGAGATGTGTGGTAATAAGAAGAGTGTGGTTGAGAGAGCAGAAGAGGTTGTTTTGAAATGGTTTGGTCACATGGAGAGGATGAGTGAGGAAAGATTGACAAAGAGGATATATGTGTCAGAGGTGGAGGGAATGAGAAGTGGGAGACCGAATTGGAGGTGGAAAGATGGAGTGAAAAAGATTTTGAGTGATCAGGGCCTGAACATGCAGAAGGGTGAAAGGCGTGCAAGGAATAGAGTGAATTGGAACAATGTGGTATATCGGGATCGACGTGCTGTCAATGGATTGAACCAGGGCATGTGAAGCGTCTGGGGTAAACCATGGAAAGTTTTGTGGGGCCTGGATGTGGAAAGGGAGCTGTGGTTTCGGTGCATTATACATGACAGCTAGAGACTGAGTGTGAACGAATGTGGCCTTTGGTGTCTTTTCGTAGCGCTACCTCGCGCACATGCAGGGAAGGGGGTTTTTGTTTTCATGTGTGGCGGGGTGGCGACGGGAATGAATAAAGGCAGACTATGAATTATGTACATGTGTATATATGTATATATCTGTGTGTGTATATATATATGTATACGTTGAGATGTATAGGTATGAATATGTGCATGTGTGGACGTGTATGTATATACATGTGTATGTGGGTGGGTTGGGCCATTCTTTCGTCTGTTTCCTTGTGCTACCTCGCTAACACGGGAGACAGCGACAAAGTATGATAAATAAGATATAATAATACTATTTATTTATATTTATATATATTATACTTTGTCGCTGTCTCCCGCATCAGCGAGGTAGCGCAAGGAAACAACAAAAGAATGGCCCAACCCACCCGCATACACATGTATATATATATGTAAATGCCCACACACACACACACACACGCACGCACACACACACACACACACACACACACACACACACACACACACACACACACACACACACACACACACACACACATACATTTCAACATATACGAACTTATACATACACAGACATATACATATATACACATGTACATATTCATACATGCTGCCTTCATCCATTCCTGCCACCACCCCACCACACATGAAATGGTACCCTCTTCCCCCCATGTGGAAGCGAAGTAGCGCTAGGAAAAGACAACAAAGGGCACTTTTGTTCACCCTCAGTCTCTAACTGTCATGTGTAATGCACCGAAACCACAGCTCCCTTTCCACATCCAGGCCCCACAAAACCTCCTATGGTTTACCCCAGACACTTCACATGCCCTGGTTCATTCCATTGACAGGTCTTCAACCCCGGTATACCACATCGTTCCAGTTCACTCTATGCCTTGCATGCCTTTCAACCTCCTGTATGTTCAGGATTGCTCAAAATCTTTTTCACTCCATCCTTCCACCTCCAATTTGGTCTCCCACTTCTCCTCGTTCCCTCCACCTCTGACACATATTTCCTCTTTGTCAATCTTTCCTCACTCATTCTCTCCATGTGACCAAAACTTTTCAATACACCCTTTTCTGCTCTCTCAACTACTCTTTTTATTGCTTCTCTTACCCTTTCATTACTTACTTGATCAAACCACCTCACACCCCATATTGTCCTCAAACATCTTATTTCCAGCATATCCACCCTCCTCTGCACAACCCTATCTATAGCCCACTCCTCACAACCATATAACATTGTTGGAACCACACTATTCCTTCAAACATACCCATTTTTGCTTTCTGAGATAACGTTCTCGCCTTCCAGACATTCTTCAACGCACCCAGAACCTTCTCCCCCTCCCCCACCCTGTGACTTACTTCCGCTTCCATGGATCCATCCGCTGCCTCCACTCCCAGATATCTAAAACACTTCACTTCCTCCAGTTTTTCTCCATTCAAACTTGCCTCTCAATTTACTTGTCCCTCAATCCTACTGAACCTAGTAACTTGCTCTTATTCACATTTACTCTCAGCTTTCTTCTTTCATGCACTTTACCAAACTCAGTCACCAACCTCTGCAGTTTCTCACCCGAATCAACCACCAGCTCTGTATCATCATCGAACAACAACAAACTCACTTCCCAAGCCCTCTCATCCACAAGATACTACGTACTTGTCCCTCTCTCCCAAAAGTCTTTCATTCACCTCCCTAACAATCCCATCCATAAACAAATTAAACAACCTTGGAGATATCACACACCCCTGCCACAAAACGACATTCACTGGGAACCAATCATTTTCCTCTCTTCCTACTCGTACACGTGCCTTACATCGTCAATAAAAACTTTTCAATGCTTCTAGCAACTTACCTCCCACACCATATAGTGTTAATACCTTCCACAGAGCATCTCTATCAACTCTTTATCATATGCCTTCTCCAGATCTATAAATGCTACATACAAATCCATCTGTTTTTCTAAGTATTCTCACATACATTCTGCAAAGCAAACACAAGATCCACACATCCTCTACCACTTCTGACACCACATTGCTCTTCCCAAATTTGATGCTCTGTACATGCCTTGACCCTCTCAAACAATACCATCCCATATAATTTCCCAGGTATACTCAATAAACTTATACCTCTGTAATTTGAACACTCACCTTTATCCCCTTTGCCTTTATACAATGGCACTATGCATGCATTCTGCCAATCCTCAGGCACTTCACCATGAACCATACATACATTGAATATCCTCACCAACCAGTCAACAACGCAATCAAACCCTTTTTTTAATAAATTCCACTGCAATACCATCCAAACCCGCTGCCTTGCCAGCTTTCATCTTCCACAAAGCTTTCACTACCTCTTCTCTGTTTACCAAATCTTTCTCCCTGACTCTCTCACTTCACACACCACTTTGACCAAAACACCTTATATCTGCTACTCTTATCATCAAACACATTCAACAAACCTTCAAAATACTCACTCCGTCTCCCTCTCACTTCACCACTACTTGTTATTACCTCCCCATTTGCCCCCTTCACCGATATTCCCATTTGTTCTCTTGTCTTTTGCACTTTATTTACCTCCTTCCAAAATATCTTTATTCTCCCTAAGATTTAATATACTCTCTCACCCCAACTCTCATTTGCCCTCTTTGTTACCTCATGTGCCATTCTCTTGATCTCTTGCCTTTTTTTTTTTTTTTTTATATACATCTCCCAGTTATTTGCACTTTTTCCCTGCTAGAATTGTCCAAATGCCTCTCTCTTCCCTTTCACTAACAATCTTACTTCTTCATCCCACCACTCACTACCCTTTCTAATCTGCCCACCTCCCACCTTTCTTGTGCCACGGGTATCTTTTGTGCAAGCCGTCACTACTTCCTTTAATACATCCCATTTCTCCTCCACTCCCCTTATGTCATTTGCTCTCATCTTTTTCCATTCTGCACTCAGTCTCTCCTGGTACTTCCTCACACACATATGGTTGTGAGGCATGGTCTATAGATAAGGTTGTGCAGAGGATTGTGGATGTGTTGGAAATGAAATGTTTGAGGACAATATGTGGTGTGAGGTTGTTTGATTGAATTAGTAATGAAAGGGTAAAGAGGGGTGTGTGGTAGTAAAAAGTGTATGGTTGAGAAAGCAGAAGAGGGTGTGTTGAAATGGTTTGGACGCATCAAAGGAATGAGTGAGGGAAGATTGACAAAGAGGATATATGTTTCAGAGGTGGAGGGAACAAGGAGAAGTGGGAGACCAAATTGGAGTTGTAAGGTTGGAGTGAAAAAGTTTTTGAGGAATTGGGGCCTGAACTTACAAGGTGTGCAAGGAATAGAGTGAATTGGAACGATGTGGTATACCGGGATTGATGTGCCATCAGTGGATTGAACCAGGGCATGTGAAGCATCTGGGGTATACCATGGAAAGGTCAGTTGGGCCTGGATGTGGAAAGGGAGTTCTGGATTTGGTGCATTACATATGACAGCTAGAGACTGAGTGTGAACGAATGTGGCCTTTTTGTCTGTTCCTGGCACTACCTCACTAGAGGGTGGGGATGAATGCTGTCTCCTGTGTGGCGGGTGGCAATGTGTATATATGTATATGTCTGTGTATGTATATGTATGTGTATGGTGAAACATATATGTATGTATCTCTGTGTGTATTGGTGTTTATAGTATACATATGTGTATATAAGTGTTTGGGTCATTCTTCGTCTGTTCCCTTGCACTACCTCAATGACGTGGGAAACAGCGATTGAGTATAATGAATGATGAATATACTTATAGCTACATATTCACACTTGCTCACCCTTATTGATTTCTGGGGCCATCCTGCACCACAGGAAATAGCATTGCCATCCCCCACATCAGCGAGGTAGCTCCTAGAAACAGACAAAGAAGGGCCACATCCACTTACACTCACTCTCTCACTCTCTAGCTGTCACGAGTAATGCTCTGTAACCACAGCTCCCTATCCACATTCAGTTCCCACAGACCTTTTCATGGTTTACCCTGGACATTTCATGTGCCCTTGTTGAATCCATTGATGGCATGTCAACCTCAGTATGCCACATTGTTCCAGTTCGCTCTATTCAGTGCATGCCTTTCACCCTCCTGCATGCTCAGGCCCCAATCGCTCGAAATTTTTTCTCTCCATAATTCCACCTCTAATTTGGTCTTCCATTTGTTCCCTCCACCTCAGAAACACACATATCCTCTTTGTCAGCCTTTGCTCACTCATTCTCTCCATATGTCGAAACCATTTCAGCACCCTCATCTGCTCTCAAACCATGTTTTTTACCACACATCTCTTGCCCTTTCATTACTTACTCGATCAAACCACCTCACACCACATATTGTCCTCAAACATTTCATTTCCAACACACCCTCCCTCCTTTGCATAACCCTATCTATAGCCCTTGCCTCGCAACCATATGATATTGTTGGAGCTACTATTCCTTCAAACATAACATTTTTGCCCTCAGAGATAACATTTCTCTTTTCATACATTCTTCATCACTCCCAGAACCTTCAACCTCTCCCCCATCCTGTGACTAACTTTCACCTCCATGGTTCCATTCGCTGCTAAGTCCACTCTCAGATATCTAAAACAAGTCACTTCCTCCTGTGTTTCTCTGTTTCAAACTTGCATCCCAACTAACATGTCCCTCAACCCTGCTGAACCTAATAACCTTGCTTTTATTCTTATTCACATTTACTCTCAACTTTCTCGTTTCACACACCTTTCCACTGTCACATATCTAAAACAAGTCACTTCCTCCTGTGTTTCTCTGTTCAAACTTGCATCCCAAGTAACATGTCCCTCAGACCCTGCTGAACCTAATAACCTTGCTTTTATTCTTATTCACATTTACTCTCAACTTTCTCGTTTCACACACCTTTCCAAACTCACTCACCAGCTTCTGCAGTTTCTCACTTGAATCAGCCACCGGTGATGTATCATCATGTATAATATACATACATACATATATATATATATGTATATATGTATGTGTATATTATATGTATGTATATGTCTTTGTCATTTCATGTGTGGCAGGGTGGCAACGGGAATGAATAAGGGCAGACAGTATGAATTATGTACATGTGTGTATATGCATGTATACATTGAGATGTATAGGTATGTATATGTGTTTGTGGACGTGTATGTATATACATGTGTATGTGGGTGGGTTGGGCCATTCTTTCATCAGTTTCCTTGCGCTACCTCGCTAACACGGGAGACAGCGACAAAGTATAATAAAAAAAGATAATATATATATATATATATATATATATATATATATATATATATATATATATATATATATATATCCCTGGGGATAGGGGAAAAAGAATACTTCCCACGTATTCCCTGCGTGTCGTAGAAGGTGACTAAAAGGGAAGGGAGCGGGGGGCTGGAAATCCTCCCCCCCCCCCCCCCCCCCCCCCCCCTCTCTCTCTCTCTCTCTCTCTCTCTCTCCTCTCTCTCTCTCTCTCTCTCTCTCTCTCTCTCTCTCTCTCTCTCTCTCTCTCTCTCTCTCTCTCTCTCTCTCTCTCTCTCTCTCTCTCTCTCTCTCTCTCTCTCTCTCTCTCTCTCTCTCTCTCTCTCTCTCTCTCTCTCTCTCTCTCTCTCTCTCTCTCTCTCTCTCTCTCTCTCTCTCTCTCTCTCTCTCTCTCTCTCTCTCTCTCTCTCTCTCTCTCTCTCTCTCTCTCTCTCTCTCTCTCTCTCTCTCTCTCTCTCTCTCTCTCTCTCTCCTCTCTCTCTCTCTCTCTCTCTCTCTCTCTCTCTCTCTCTCTCTCTCTCTCTCTCTCTCTCTCTCTCTCTCTCTCTCTCTCTCTCTCTCTCTCTCTCTCTCTCTCTCTCTCTCTCTCTCTCTCTCTCTCTCTCTCTCTCTCTCTCTCTCTCTCTCTCTCTCTCTCTCTCTCTCTCTCTCTCTCTCTCTCTCTCTCTCTCTCTCTCTCTCTCTCTCTCTCTCTCTCTCTCTCTCTCTCTCTTTTTTTTTTTTTCCCAAAAGAAGGAACAGAGAAGGGGGCCAGGTGAGGATATTCCCTCAAAGGCCCAGTCCTCTGTTCTTAACGCTACCTCGCTATTGTGGGAAATGGCGAATAGTATGAAAGAAAAAGAAAATATATCTTTAATACTATTCACCACTTCCCGCATTAGCGAGGTAGTGTTAAGAACAGAGGACTGGGCCTTTGAAGGAAATCCCCACTTGACCGTCTTCTCTGTTCCTTATTTTCTTATATATATGTGTATATATATATATATATATATATATATATATTTTTTTTTTTTTTTTTTTTTTTATACTTTGTCGCTGTCTCCCGCGTTTGCGAGGTAGCGCAAGGAAACAGACGAAAGAAATGGCCCAACCCCCCCCCCCCCATACACATGTACATACACACGTCCAGACACGCAAATATACATACCTACACAGCTTTCCATGGTTTACCCCAGACGCTTCACATGCCTTGCTTCAATCCACTGACAGCACGTCAACCCCTGTATACCACATGACTCCAATTCACTCTATTTCTTGCCCTCCTTTCACCCTCCTGCATGTTCAGGCCCCGATCACACAAAATCTTTTTCACTCCATCTTTCCACCTCCAATTTGGTCTCCCTCTTCTCCTCGTTCCCTCCACCTCCGACACATATATCCTCTTGGTCAATCTCTCCTCACTCATTCTCTCCATGTGCCCAAACCATTTCAAAACACCCTCTTCTGCTCTCTCGACCACGCTCTTTTTATTTCCACACATCTCTCTCACCCTTACGTTACTTACTCGATCAAACCACCTCACACCACACATTGTCCTCAAACATCTCATTTCCAGCACATCCATCCTCCTGCGCACAACTCTATCCATAGCCCACGCCTCGCAACCATACAGCATTGTTGGAACCACTATTCCCTCAAACATACCCATTTTTGCTTTCCGAGATAATGTTCTCGACTTCCACACATTTTTCAAGGCTCCCAAAATTTTCGCCCCCTCCCCCACCCTATGATCCACTTCCGCTTCCATGGTTCCATCCGCTGACAGATCCACTCCCAGATATCTAAAACACTTCACTTCCTCCAGTTTTTCTCCATTCAAACTCACCTCCCAATTGACTTGACCCTCACCCCTACTGTACCTAATAACCTTGCTCTTATTCACATTTACTCTCAACTTTCTTCTTCCACACACTTTACCAAACTCAGTCACCAGCTTCTGCAGTTTCTCACATGAATCAGCCACCAGCGCTGTATCATCAGCGAACAACAATTGACTCACTTCCCAAGCTCTCTCATCCCCAACAGACTTCATACTTGCCCCTCTTTCCAGGACTCTTGCATTTACCTCCTTTACAACCCCATCCATAAACAAATTAAACAACCATGGAGACATCACACACCCCTGCCGCAAACCTACATTCACTGAGAACCAATCACTTTCCTCTCTTCCTACACGTACACATGCCTTACATCCTCGATAAAAACTTTTCACTGCTTCTAACAACTTGCCTCCCACACCATATATTCTTAATACCTTCCACAGAGCATCTCTATCAACTCTATCATATGCCTTCTCCAGATCCATAAATGCTACATACAAATCCATTTGCTTTTCTAAGTATTTCTCACATACATTCTTCAAAGCAAACACCTGATCCACACATCCTCTACCACTTCTGAAACCGCACTGCTCTTCCCCAATCTGATGCTCTGTACATGCCTTCACCCTCTCAATCAATACCCTCCCATATAATTTACCAGGAATACTCAACAAACTTATACCTCTGTAATTTGAGCACTCACTCTTATCCCCTTTGCCTTTGTACAATGGCACTATGCACGCATTCCGCCAATCCTCAGGCACCTCACCATGAGTCATACATACATTAAATAACCTTACCAACCAGTCAACAATACAGCCACCCCCTTTCTTAATAAATTCCACTGCAATACCATCCAAACCTGCTGCCTTGCCGGCTTTCATCTTCCGCAAAGCTTTTACTACCTCTTCTCTGTTTATCAAATCATTTTCCCCAACCCTCTCACTTTGCACACCACCTCGACCAAAACACCCTATATCTGCCACTCTGTCATCAGACACATTCAACAAACCTTCAAAATACTCATTCCATCTCCTTCTCACATCACCGCTACTTGTTATCACCTCCCCATTTACGCCCTTCACTGAAGTTCCCATTTGCTCCCTTGTCTTACGCACCCTATTTACCTCCTTCCAGAACATCTTTTTATTCTCCCTAAAATTTACTGATAGTCTCTCACCCCAACTCTCATTTGCCCTTTTTTTCACCTCTTGCACCTTTCTCTTGACCTCCTGTCTCTTTCTTTTATACTTCTCCCACTCAATTGCATTTTTTCCCTGCAAAAATCGTCCAAATGCCTCTCTCTTCTCTTTCACTAATACTCTTACTTCTTCATCCCACCACTCACTACCCTTTCTAAACAGCCCACCTCCCACTCTTCTCATGCCACAAGCATCTTTTGCGCAATCCATCACTGATTCCCTAAATACATCCCATTCCTCCCCGACTCCCCTTACTTCCATTGTTCTCACCTTTTTCCATTCTGTACACAGTCTCTCCTGGTACTTCCCCACACAGGTCTCCTTCCCAAGCTCACTTACTCTCACCACCTTCTTCACCCCAACATTCACTCCTCTTTTCTGAAAACCCATACCAATCTTCACCTTATATATATATATATATTTTTTTTCATACTATTCGCTATTTCCCGCGATAGCAAGGTAGCGTTAAGAACAGAGGACTGGGCCTTTGAGGGAATATCCTCACCTGGACCTCTTCTCTGTTCCCTCTTTTGGGGGGGGGAAACGAGAGGGGAGGATTTCCAGCCCCCCGCTCCCTTCCCTTTTAGTCGCCTTCTACGACACGCAGGGAATACGTGGGAAGTATTCTTTCTCCCCTATCCCCAGGGAATATATATATATATATATATATATATATATATATATATATATATATATATATATATATTTTATTATTATCATTTTTATTATTTTGCTTTGTCACTGTCTCCCGCGTTTGCGAGGTAGCGCAAGGAAACACGAAAGAAATGGCCCAACCCACCCCCATACACATGTATATACACACACGTCCACACACGCAAATATACATACCTATACATCTCAATGTACACACATATATACACGCACAGACACATACATATATACCCATGCACACAATTCACACTGTCTGCCTTTATTCATTCCCATCGCCACCTCGCCACACATGGAATACCATCCCCCTCTCCCCTCATGTGTGCGAGGTAGAGCTAGGAAAAGACAACAAAGACCCCATCCGTCCACACCCAGTCTCAAGCTGTCACGCAATAATGCCAGAAACCACGTCTCCCTTTCCACATCCAGGCCCCACACAACTTTCCATGGTTTACCCCAGACGCTTCACATGCCCTGATTCAATCCACTGACAGCACGTCAACCCCGGTATACCACATCGATCCAATTCACTCTATTCCTTGCCCGCCTTTCACCCTCCTGCATGTTCAGGCCCCAATCATTCAAAATCTTTTTCACTCCATCTTTCCACCTCCAATTTGATTTCCCACTTCTCCTCGTTCCCTCCACCTCCGATACATATATCCTCTTGGTCAATCTTTCCTCACTCATTCTCTCCATGTGCCCAAACCATTTCAAAACACCCTCTTCTGCTCTCTCAACCACGCTCTTTTTATTTCCACACATCTATCTTACCCTTTCATTACTTACTCAATCAAACCACCTCACACCACACATTGTCCTCAAACATCTCATTTCCAGCACATCCACCCTCCTGCGCACAACTCTATCCATAGCCCACGTCTCGCAACCATACAACATTGTTGGAACCACTATTCCTTCAAACATACCCATTTTTGCTTTCCGAGATAATGTTCTCAATTTCCAAACATTCTTTAAGGCTCCCAGGATTTTCGCCCCCTCCCCCACCCTATGATTCACTTCCGCTTCCATGGGTCCATCCGCTGCCAGATCCACTCCCAGATATCTAAAACACTTTACTTCCTCCAGTTTTTCTCCATTCAAACTTACCTCCCAATTGACTTGACCCTCAACCCTACTGTACCTAATAACCTTGCTCTTATTCACATTTACTCTTAACTTTCTTCTTTCACACACTTTACCAAACTCAGGTCACCAGCTTCTGCAGTTTCACACATGAATCAGCCACCAGCGCTGTATCATCAGCGAACAACAACTGACTCACTTCCCAAGCTTTCTCATCCACAACAGACTTCATACTTGCCCCTTCTTTCCAAAACTCTTGCATTCACCTCCCTAACAACCCCATCCATAAACAAATTAAACAACCATGGAGACGTCACACACCCCTGCCGCAAACCTACATTCACTGAGAACCAATCACTTTCCTCTCTTCCTACACGTACACATGCCTTACATCCTTGATAAAAACTTTTCACTGCTTCTAACAACTTGCCTCCCACACCATATATTCTTAATACCCTCCACAAAGCATCTCTATCAACTCTATCATATGCCTTCTCTAGATCCATAAATGCTACATACAAATCCATTTGCTTTTCTAAGTATTTCTCACATACATTCTTCAAAGCAAACACCTGATCCACACATCCTCTACCACTTCTGAAACCATATATATATATATTTTTTTTTTTTTTTTCTTTAAAGAGTATGGTGATTTTGTTGGTAAGACCCTTTTGTTGACTGGGTAGGGCCTTCTTTTATCCTCTAGTAGTGCATGTGTGAAGTGCATGACTGGCCATGTTTAGTGTGCAACATTGCTTCAATGAGTGCCTGTTTAAATGGAACTTTGTACTGTAACCTTCAGTATTAATGTTTTGCTGGTATGATGTCATCATGTATTGGACTAGTTACTGCCATTGTTCTGCTTGTATCCAGTTTATTAAATGAAAATCTTAATTAACAGATTTGCTATACTTGATGTTAAGTTAAAATCTTAATTAACAGTTTTACTTTACATGATTATTTTAGATTTTCTCTATAGTTTAGGATGCATTGTGTAGGATTATCGATTTTTGTTCTGAGATTGAGTGGCTAGAGTTTGATTCTGAAAGTTAACAGGGCCTTTTTTTTTTTTCTTTTTTTTTTTTTTTTTTTTTTACACTATGCAAAACTGGTCTTTCATGTTTGCTTCCTTGACTGATCCGTCTCACCCAGGAGGGTGCCTCAGTTTTATCAGATGTAGCTGTTATCTGTTTGCTTTATCATGTTGAATTGGGATATATTCATGAGTCATTCACTAGAATTTTGATGATTTTTTTCCGTCAATTGCCTCATTTATGCTGAAGATTGATGATTGTAGTATACTTTTATGAAGATGTAGTTATTTCTACAACTGTCAAGAATCACACTAAAGCATTGCTGTGAATATGTAAAGGTTTAATGCAAAAATCAATGGTAAGACAGTGACATTAATCACTAATACATTTTGTATTTCCATGTTGTTTACCATTGGAGTAGGGTATAGATGAGTTAAAAAAGTTGTACACTAATTATTTACATATTTATGTTGTGTGTCTGTGAATTGTTGCTGTGTTCTCTTCAGTCATTAGTTAGTGTTAAAACTACCATCTGTTTGATTCATTTTTTTCATTCACTTTTTGTTTCTAGGCAAATTGACTTCAGTACATATATGATTACACCTTGATAATCTGTATATCTGAAAGATAATATAGATGGGTGGTAAGCAATATTAGATTAAAGTTGCATCCCTCTGTTTTAGTTAACTTTTCATATTGTTTAACTATCATTTTCATTCACTTAAAGCAGGTTTTTTATTTTCATTTTATATATATATATATATATATATATATATATATATATATATATATATATATATATGTATATGTATTATATATATTTATTGATTATTCTTAATCGCTGTTTCCCATGTCAGGGAGGTAATGCCAGGAAACAGACGAAGACTGGCCCATCCACTCATATACTCGTATGTATACATAAATGCCCATACATGCACATATACATAACAACATATGCATACATATACATACACAGACAAATACTTATATACGCATTTACATGTTCATGCCCTCGTCCATTCCTGTTGCTACCCTACCACACAGAAAATAGCATTCTTCCCTTTCAGAGTATGGGAAGCTGCCATGATTTTCATATTATAAAACATAGCATTTCCACATTTTTTGGACAAAACTTAATTGTAGCAACTTCATTGTAGATAGAAATTTGTGGCCATGGAAATTTGTGCTGATAATTCTTGACAGGTAGTAGTTGGTAGACAGCCACCTACCAGCTAGGTATATTACTGTTACTTCCTGCTTGGGTATCAGAAGGGTTAGTGACAGTTACATAATAGGCCCGCACTCCTTTTACCCAGAGGCTGTATTTTCTTTCTGCCTGATCCATATGTAGACTGCTGGCATTCTGCCCACAAAAAATAGTCTCTCCATGCCACACATAACCCTTGACAACACCCTTCACACAGCTTATTCTTCGTAACTCTAGGCTTTCTTGCACTGAGCATTATGTGTTAGGCCTGCCTTTTGGCAGAATAGTAGGAGCAGTAAATAGAAGTCATAGTTTGAACAATAAGAGTGGAACATTAGGTAGAATTAGTAGGTAGGAACATTATTTAGAAGTTAAACATTGGAACTTTAAGCATATCCATTAGGTAGGTGAAGTCGGTAGGTACATTTTGATAGGGGCCCATAAAAAAACACTGCGTTGAGTTACTCTTTGCCAGTGGCCTGTTAAGGGTAAGGTATGAAAGGCTGAGAAGCGGCACTGGAGTTCTCCAGTTATGGAGACTCTTTTGTCATGGTCACCCCTTTGATAGAGTTCCTGATGGGAATGGACATCAAAGAGATATGTAGATAGATAGATAATTCTTGACGGTTATTCAGATTGATAAGGCCTTTATTCTGATTCACTGTTTTGAAACGAAGCAGCTGTTTTTAACATCTGCTTCACAGAAACATAGATGGAGGGATGATTTTAAAGGGTATCTGCAGATCATGGTGAGACCACTATGTCAGATAGCAGATTGTACCAGTTTTGTATAGGTTGCCACAGATTTAAACCGGGTGAAAGTAATTGTGGCCACATGTGGAAGGATGTTCAGCATATAAAATATTTAAGTTCATTAATTGTAATGTTGTAAACCTAGAGAAAATTGTGTGCCATATCCCCATGCTACCATGTGGTCATTTACTTCAAAAGTTCCTTGTCTTAGTTTAATTTTGAATGGCTTTACACTTATTAATAACCATGGTTTTCTTGTGTTTACACCAAAACTGCTTGATTATGCTATCACCTCTCTGTCTGCTATGTGGTTCGGTAGTCAAGTTTGTCTTTGGCACCATTCTCAGAGTTCACACTCTTCCGGCACTAGCCATTTTGTGAGCTCCATTGTGAAGTCTTTGTTAATTACACATTTGTTGGAATCTAACAATGCTAACATGCCTGATTTCTTATGTGACTGATAATGAATGCTTTTGTCAACTGGTTTATGAATCTTGCTTAAAACATGTTTTGCTTGCAAATACTAATGGTAAATTGAGATCTTCTATCTTTTGAAAATTTGTATTGTGTTTAGCTAACATTTTGGCATGTCTTTTAACTTGATAATTCATGTGGAAAGCCTTCATACTCTATCTTCCTTTCCTCTCATCCTTGCATGCTGCATGAGGCATGATGTATGATGTGTGAAAAGAAACTAGTTAGTCTTTGACTGCTCATGGTAGTGATTGTTTTGTACTTAGTACTTTCAGTTAGAATATAAGTTGCATCCTTATCTGACTATTTTTTTTGTGGATGAAACTAGATGTTATCTAACCAGATTCTTTTATTATGTGCATTACCTTGGTGTGGAGACATTTAATTACATTCTTTTATATTTTGTTTTACTTAGTCTCTGTTAATGGCTTTGGTCATTGTTAAAATCTCTTTTGTTATGGTAATATCCCATGTGGTGAGGGCACTAAACAGTGCTGAGTTAGTGCTTTCATTGATTTCTTGTTCCACAATCCACGACAGAATCGTCAGTACCAGCAGGGCGGCAAGATGGCCCCAGACCGAACCGCCAATCGCTATAACCCCATTGGCAGTGGTGGCGGCTATGGTGGCGGTTATGGCGGTGGTGGGACCGGTACAGGCTATTCCAACCACACGGGTGGCCAATCCTCATTCTACAGCTTCTCCACACCATCGTTTAGTGGAGGAAACTACACATCGTTCTCCGGCATGAGTAGTACCTCAGGCAGCGGCGGTTACAGTCGGTACTGAGGCCGGTCCGTGTGTATGTTTTGAGTGACAAAAACAGGCTACCTGCAGGAGCTAAAAAAAAATACATAATGCAATCAACCTATTCCAGTTTGTTTTTTTGTAGGTGAAAAGAAGAGTACACAGAGCTATCTACCTGTTCCATGGTTTAATTATTGATTTTTTTTCAATGATAGTGTTTTCAGCCAGAAGATTGTTTTATCTTGTAAATTTTCTTTCATATAAATAGTGGCATTATGTATAAACCCTCCAATTGAGGGAACTGACTGCTGCATTGTTAGTAAAGAAATTATGTTCATCCAGTGACACATTCAGGCTTTATGGTCATTTGAGGGATTGTGCTGTGCATTTTAAATGCTTAGACCTCTGGTGTAGTCATCTTCAGAGTTGTTTAACTGCACTTTTTGAACTTTGAGCTCTGTTTTTATGTGGTAGAAGCAGGAGGTCTTTCATTGTTTATTTTATATTTTTGGGTGTCATCAGAAAATTATTACCTCCAATTAATGTCACTCGTGAAAATTTTATCATATATATATAATTTTTTTTATACCTTTATTGCCTTTCTTTTTTTTCTGAGTCATGCCTTGGCCAGGTTTTGGTTCTGGTACCAGCATTTTTTTTCCCATATCTGTATACTTTTTACTTTTTTTGATACATATTAACCAACGAAATGTCGGAAGGGTGTGTTTTTCATTATTTTATTATACTATGGATTTTTCTGCAGCAGGCGTATGATGCTGCTGTAGCTAGATTGTCATTTATTATGGTTATGATACTGTAGTCTTATTCATATATCCCATAATTACATAATTGATGGTTTCATATATCTTTTTCCATATGCGTTCTTTGATGCTTGGAAAAAAATAGTTTGATTTTTTTGTACTGTAAGATGTTATTTGTTTTTCATTGAAATTTTGTCTGAAAATAATTTTGTTTATCATGTTATATTATTGATCGGTAGCCACCATACCTGAACGTACTGTAAGATTTTTTTTTTTTCTTATGATAAACTCCAAATGTTTTGTACAGTGCAACATTATTTTTGCTCACACTGTAATAAGTTACTTGACAGATATATTTAATAAAGTGAAACTATCATATGTGCTTTTCTCCCCTGGTGATTATTATATTATTATTATTATTATTATTATCATTATTTTCATTATTATTATTATTGTTATTATTATTATTATTATTATTATTATTATTATTATTATGATTAATACTGTTTTTATCATGATAGCTAGAGAGTAGATGTACGCAAGTGATGCAGTTGTTCGTTAGTTTTTGACACTACCTCTATAAAGTGGGAGAAGCAGTAATAAATACACAAAATATGATTTTATTAGATTATAAATTGGGTGAAGCTTTTCATTTATAAATCTTGATTACTAGTATCGAATTAGTGGTAAAAACTTGTACCACCTTAATTAGGATAAGGATGGTCCCCATGATATGAGTGGGCTGCATTCCTAGGAAAGTTGTTGGTATAGCAGAAGCTAATTGATTGGAGCTTGTTTTTCCATTTAGATGAATATAATGGAGGAGGAGTTTGTATTCCTGGCCCTGGGTGTTGGGTACTTTGGTTCCAAGTCTGCCGCCCATTATCGCTGTTATTTTTGTGAATAATTGAATGGTAATTAGTTATTTAGTTTGATAAGAGTACAATTTGCCATGTCATATACTGACAGTATTTTGAAAGCTTTACCATATACGCAAGCTTTTGTATGCTTTATTCTTCAGGCATGTTCACTTTAACGTCTGTTGCTCATTTTCTCCATTATTCTTATTAGTATCAAAATAATTATTAGTTCTTGCATTAGGAAAGAACCAACTGAAGAGAACTGTGTCAAAAAAGTACATGGAAAGTATAATTCATCATACCATTCACCAAGTATGATTTGATTATCTTGAATGGGAGGTGATCACTAACATTAATGTGCTATATAGCAGTTCCATCTATACCATCCATTTTCTCCATTATTTTTCTGAATATGTATATAGTTATATGTTGACGAATTAAGTAAGAACCTGCAGAAGAGAGTTGTGTAGACAAAATATATAAAGAATACAATTTACCACATCATTTTTACCTAGTATAATTTGAGTTCTGCCATGGGTGCCAGCATCCTCATAGTGCTAACTCTTCCATCTGCTGTATTATATATTTATATTTATAAATGATTATTAGTTCATGCATTTGGTAAGAATATATTGAAGAGAACTGTATAGAAAAAATATATGAAAATGCAATTTACTGTTGAGAGAACTAGAAAGGGTACTCTGAAATGGTTTGGGCATATGGAGAACATGAGGGAGGAAAGATTGACAGAGAGTAAATGTCAGAAGCGGAGGGGACAAGGAGAAACATAAAACTGAATTGGAGATGGAGGAATGAAGTGGAAAAGGTTTTGCGTGCTTTGAGCCTGAGCATACATGATAGAGAATAACATCATATGTAGAGGGTGACATGATGACACTGGCCAGAAGGAGGGCATATGAAATGATTAGAGAAAACCACAAAGAGGTGTGGGGGCCCTGGTTGTAGATGGAAGGGCTGTGATTTTGGTGCATTATACATAACAGCTGAAGAGTAAGTGCAGGGAATGAGGCCATTTCTTTGTTCATGATGCTACCCCACTGACTTGGGAAACAGGGACCACTGGTAAGAAAAAGGAGTTACTGTATCAGTCACTGAGTATAAGATAGATGTTTTGAATCAATTGCTGGTGTAAGTTTCGGTATACAAATTGTACCAGTTAGCACTATTAATTCTGTCACCCATTTTATCTTATTTTTTGAATATGTAAATAGTTATTAGTTCATAGATTAGATAAGAACCCACTGAAAAGGATCATGTAGAAAAATGTTTAAAAAATACAATTTACCTCATTTACTAAATGAATTTGAGTTTTGCTTTGGGTGGTAGCTTACTCATCTTGCCAACTCATCCATCTAATGTACCACCCATTTTTCTGTTATTTTTGTGAATATCTAAGTAATACTCACTACATTTAGCTCATGTGGACAAGGACAACAGACTGAAACAGAAGCACAGTGATGAATGAATACATGCCCAGCAGAGTGAAAACTAGTCAGTATGTGGCGGTGCTTACATAAATACGTGTACAGCTGAGCAGTAACCAGCCACAGCATATCATAGGTGGCACTGGCTCCCTAAACAGACTGCAGCACACAGCTGAAAGTGGTTTGCTTGGTGAATTTGAATAGAGTAGACACCTGCTTGTTTAAGTGGATTTTTGCCTCATATGTCAGATTTGTTGTTTGTATATTTGCACACTCATATACTTTTAACTTGAACACCTGTATAGTGGGGGCTGGTGTAATGCTATTTTTAACACAAAAACTGCAACCCTAATGCTAGTTTTTGTTTAACAGCACTAGCATATACATTCTGTTGTCTTAGTATCATCAGTGAGGTGTTGAGAATATAATGCCTTGATAAGAATAGGAAAAATAAAGTACATTGGGAAGTTTTAAAGGAAATTGATTTGCCTTTGCTGTATATTGATATCAGAGCTGTCTTACCAGAGTAGGTGAGGAAGTATTGCATGACCAATTATGTCAGAGTCACATTTTAATGCTTGCAAAAATTGTAATTGTCTTAAAACCAGTTTGAAAATCTGTTTAAAAACAGTACTGCAATTATTTGCTAAGCCATACCCCATGGCACCACCAGCAATGATATCATAAAACTCCTTGCTCATCTGCCACGTTGGAATGTTTCTCAAACATCAAAGGCGAGGAGGCAGTAAGCTAAGCTAAAAGTATCTCTTAATAAGTTTGCTAACTCTGTGATCGACCTTGCTACCTATATTGTAATACATGACAAATTTGACTACTTTGTGGTACATTAAACAAATGACATTTTTTTTTTCATAAATGTTTGACTCTTCCTGCATTACTGAGGCAGCACCAAGGACAGATGAAAAAATGGCCCCATTTGCTTGCCTCACCTCTCAAACACATTTATAATGCACCAAACCCAGTGCCCTCCTATCCTTAACCAGGCACAATAGACCTTTTTTTTTGTCTTCCCTGGTTCAGCTCATTGACCACATGTCATTCCCAGTATACCACACGATACTTGATCCACACATGTTCGTCCACTCGAAACCACATTGTTTCCTCTGAGTCTGAAACTTTGTACATGCTACCACCCTCTCAGTTGCCACTCCAATACTACTTATGCATTCAACAAACTTATATCTCTGTTATCTCAGCATTTACTTTTGTCCTCCTTGCTTTAATACAATGGCACAATACAGGCATATCACCAATCTTCAGGCTTCTAGCCATGAGCCTTACACACTGCGAAAATCCTAACTAACCAGTCAACAGTACCATCAACCCCTTTTTAAAAACATTCTACTGCAGTTCCATCCATTCTAGCCACTTTATCACACTTCATTTTGCATTAGGCTTTCACCACCTCTCCTATTTTCAGCAGATTACTTCACATACATCTACATCCAAAACTTCCAACATCTACCACCTTATTATTGAACACATTTGATAACCCTTCGGGATACTCACTCCATCTTTCCTTGTCACTTCTGCTTGTTACCACTTCCCATTTGCCCCTTTCACCAATGTTTCCATTTGATCTCTTATTTTTCTCAAACTATTAACCCCCTTAGAGAGCATTTTCATATTTGTCCTGATGTTGATTTATACAGTACTCACTAACTCCAACTCTTATTTCCCCACTTTTTTAGCCCTGCACTTTCCTCTTAACCTCCTGTGTCTTTCTCCTGTATATCTCCCAATAATTTGCACACATTCCATGCAAATAATGCCAATATGCCTCTCTTTTCTTTCACTAGCAGCTCAACTTCCTCATCCCTCCACTCTCAAGCTTTTCTCACATTTCCACTTACCACCTTCCACATGCCTCAAACTTCTCTGACACATGTAAGCAGTGCTTCTCTAAACACCTCCCTTATGTCACCCACTCCCTTTGCTTCATATACTCTCACAGTTTACTATTCTACATGCAATCTATCCTGGTATCTCTTCTGATAAGCCTCATCCCGAAGTCAGTCACTTTCATGATCCTCTTCCCACCAATATCATCTCTTTTCCTAAAGGCTCAACAAACCTTCACCATCTCCTACAAGTACAGATGATCCCCGACTTATAATGGTTTGACTTATGATTTTTTACTTTGAGATATTCAACACTTTATTACAAGATAGGCTTTGTGTTAGATGATTTTGTCTAATTGTAGGGTAATGTAGGTGTTCTGAGAATATTTAAGGTATGCTAGGCTAAGCTATGGTGTTTGTAGGGTTAGATGTACAGTATTAAATGTATTTTCGACATGATATTTTCAACTTACATTGGGTTTATCGGAATGTAACCCAATCATAAGTTGAGGGGTATCTGTAATAATTAGACATCCCTCCAGCTGCACCTTCTCTTTATACATATCAATTAATATGTGGTCCAATAATACCCCATTACCATCATCCATCATCCATATATACTTAAACCAAGTCCCTCTTTTGAACCAGGAATTCTCAGTCAGCAGACCTTTTTCCACACAGATTTCCACAAGCTGTTAACCATCCTTATTCACAACACTGGGTACCCCATTCCCCCCCATTAAACCCTCAGCTGCCAAATTACCCTTTCTCACATTCAAGTTTTCTTACACCAAAACTGCTGACACTCACTCATCTCCCAGAACTCTTGCCTCTCATTTCCAGTTTTTGCTGGACTGCTCTGGCTCTTCTTTCCCGTCAGGTTACTGTAAATATTAAGTCTCTTATTTTAGTCTGCTTTGTGAACATTTTGTGCCTTTTTGTTTTTATGGAGACGTACAGTGGATGGCTTATGGGCAGTAGCAGATTACCAACCATTCCTCTCAGTAATTACTTAAACATGAAATAACTGATATTTATTCACAGTTGCCCATAATGTTGAAACATGTACCTAACAGTCATTGCAGAGGCCTTCTCTCCCATCTTGGTCCAAGATCATTCAGACTTGTTTCACTACCCAGCTTAGACTGTTGGAGGCTGTGGCCCACATCCTGACTGGTATGGTATGCCATAGATATATTCACAGGTCCTGTTCAATTTTTTTTGTTGAACTATCGAACATTCTTTGGTGTTTCTAATGACTGCATGTAAAGTATAAGCCCCTTATCATTTTTGTATTCTTTCCTACCCTGAGAATTCACATTCTTCAGGTTAATAAGAAGTGTATCTAACCTGATAGTCCTCAAAGATATTCATATGACAGAGAAGAATATTATATTGAAAAGCATATTTTGTTCATTATTATCTGTCTGGTAATGTTAAGAGGTTTTGTAGAAGAACCAGCATAAAACATTTGGAAGTGGGGTTAGACCTAAATATCAAGTGAGTTGCTAACACGTAAGTTATCATTTATAGATTGTTGATTTATTGATATTTATTATAAACCTTTTCTTGTTATGATTGGTGTGATTTATTGATGATTATTTTCACAATAGCAAATTTACGAGAAATTTGTAATGATGGCTGTGTATCTATATAGTGGACACCTGCTCCCAGCTGAAACTCCCTCATGGGTTTGGTTACAACAGTAGAATCTCCATAACTAGTGAACTGCAGTGCTGCTTCTTATCCTATAGTGTTTCACCCTTAACAGGCCACAGGTGGAGGGCAACTCTAGTGCAGTGATTGCAGAGGCTGCTACTTAATGTTACTGCTGACTACTACTACCACCTAGTTCCTACTACTACTTCTGCGTAATGTTTCTATCTAATGCTCCTGCTTAAATGTTCCTACTTACTATTTTTATCTAGAGCTCTTACCATTTTGCTAAAAGGCAGGGCTAGGTCATGTTGCTTAAGTGTGACTTAAGTGTTGTCGAGAATTATGTATGACAAGGAGAGATTGTGTATTTGTGGATAGAATGCCAGTAGTCCATGTGTGGGTGACAAAGAAAAAAAGACAGCTGGCAGGGTCAAAGGAGTGCAACTTGACAACCACTGAAGCACTGGCTCACTACACAGATGTCACTAACCCTTACAATACCTAGGCGGGTAGTACTAGTAACATACCTCCATGGTCGTTGGCTGCCCATCAACTGCTGCCTTCTTGTAGGTAGTAGTTGTGAAGGCAGTTGTATGTCTTGAAACTTGACATGTTCAACTTTCTCTTCAACTTCGTGTTCAGCATCACTTATGTAAAGATTTGGATCTGGATAAGGGATCTTTTGACCAGGACTCTTTCTTTTTTTCAACTTGGGGGATCAGCATGCACACTCAAAGAAAATGGAAGATAGGAAGGTGAATTCACTCTTGCTATATCTTCTTATATATTTATATTCTTTGTTGATTTTCTTTGTGTATTAGTCACATAATTGCATCATCAGAAAAAACAAGAAGTAGTCTACTTCACTACTTTTATCACAAATGCTTGTATGAGCTGAAATACTACTGCATTTTTTTTTTCTTTTTATTTACCTAAGACAGCAGTGGCAACTGAATGCCCGGACCAAGGCCACCTCATTATTGGAGAATGGTTTGGTAAATTGGAGATGAAAGGATGGAGTGAAAAAGATTTTGAGTGATCGGGTCCTGAAGATACAGGAGGGTGAAAGGCATGCAAGGATGTGGTATACCAGGGTTGATGTGCTGTCAGTGGATTGAACCAGGGCATGTGAAGGGTCTGGGGTAAACCATGGAAAGTTTTGTAGGGCCCAATGTGGAAAGGGAGCTGTGGTTCCAGTGCATCATTACACATGACAGTTAGAGACTGAGTGTGAATGAATGTGGCCTTTTTATCTTTTGCTGGTGGTACCGTGTGCGTGCACCTGGGGAGGGGTTGCTATTTCATGCGTGGTGGGGAGGCAACGGGAATGGATGAAGGCAGCAAGTATGAATATGTACGTGTATATATGTATATGTATGTATTCATTGAAATGTATAGGTATGTATATGTGCGTTTGTGTATATACATGTGTAAATGGGAGGGTTCAGCAATTCTTTCGTCTCTTTCCTTGCGCTACCTTGCTTATGTGGGAGACGGCATTTAAGCATGATAAATGTAAAAAAAGTAAATTAATATTCATTTATTCATTATACTTGATTGCCATTTCCTGTGTCAGTGAGGTAGCTCCAGGAAACAGATGAAGAATGGCCCATCCATTTATATAAACATATATGTACATAAATGCCCATACACGCTCATATACATACATATATATATATATACACATAGACATATCCATATATACACATGTACATATTCATACTTGCTTACCTTCATCCATTTTTGATGCCACCCTGCCCCACAAGAAATAGCATCACTACACACACACATACATACCCAATCCTAAGCCAGGTACCCATCTTATTAACCAATCCCTTGGGGAGGATGAACAGTTAAGTAGGATTTGAACCACTGTGGGCTTTGTCCCAGGTAGTCTGTGACTACACTATGGTGACGGTTGCTAATTGCTACATTATTAAGGTCCAAAAACACAAAGGTTGTCATAGGTTTAAAGGTGAGTTGGGGAGTTTATGGCTTTGCAGTTAAATATAGTGTTGTCAATGTCAAACAGAAGTGAGGGACAGCTCTTGGCACCACTTGTGCCGGGAACATATTCTACTTATTCATCTTTTGTCACTTTCAAAGCTGGAAGAGTCAGCGTCCATAGAATTACTCTTTGCACATTCAAAAGACATCATCATTATCAGGTAATTCAGGAACATATGATTGGTCCTTTAAATCTAACATAAACTGCTCACTTTACTTTTTGAAAAACTTGCAGATAATATGCTTTCTTTGACGTGGCTGGAGGGAGGCAGACAGTGGAGAGAGATTAGTACATATTGCCAACTTCATAGTCATCCAGGCTCATCAGATGACATTTAAATGGAGGTGCAAAACTTGATTAGATATACGCATAGAGGAAATGTCCAGCTTGCATAAACTTGATGAGAGGAAATGTTCAGCTTGCATAGATCCATATCTTGAGGAATGTAAAGGCTAAAGAGTTTTGGATGCCATCATGGTTTCAATATTTTTCCTCATTTTGCTTACTGCATCTTTCCCCTTCAGTTTAATGTTTTACAGACTCATGCTTGTTTTACTAATAGGGCACTGTTTTTGAATGCAAATTGGAAATATGCTTTCCAAGATTTTCCAAATGTAAATTATGATATATTTGCGTGTGTGGACGTGTATGTATATACATGTGTATGGGGGTGGGTTGGGCTATTTCTTTCGTCTGTTTCCTTGCGCTACCTCGCAAACGCGGGAGACAGTGACAAAGCAACATGATAATAATATTAATAATATCTCTCCTGTCTACTTTCTGAAATACAGCTTCATTGTTTTCAGTCATTCTTAGTGGTTAATTATTTATAATGTCAGTGTCAGCTGTGAAAGTTTTTTCAGTTTTGCCCACCTTGAAACTGATGTTAACATTCAGCATTCTTCGATCCAAGAGAGTATTAGTGATTTTATCTCTCTTGTCAAAGTTCCATTAAATGTAGCCTGTCATCTTTTTGTTCTGTTCTGGTAAAGTAAGGTAAAGTGTAAAGGCTCTGTAACTGCTTGACCTCTATTGATGTTGCATCAGAAACATGATATTCATATCTGTCAAGTCTCCTTTTCATCTTCCCCATAATGAAGCAGAAACTTTTTACAACATAAGAGCATGTTATTATTAGTGGTCCATTTCAGAATACAGCTGGTGTCTTTGTAGGTTTTCACTGTTCCTACCGATGAAATTTACATATTTATTCTGATATCATCTGCTTAGAATGATATGAAACTTTTCCCATATAGTACAGAAGAAATGGCAGAGGTGCATGCACATTTCCATGAGCAATAACACTTTTTACATAGAAGGCATTGGATATTTACTTTATCCTTCTTCCCACCTCACCAGTTACTCCCATTTTATGCAGTGATGTCATGGTCTCATTTGTCAAGGGCTGTTGCAGTGTGTATATTACATAAGTGTTTTTTCTTTTGCTATTCCTCTACAGTGTTACTGTAATGTGTAAACAATAGTGAGGGGCATGATCTTACTTAAAACCCCTGTAACCCTTGGGTATGTAGATTTTTAAATTCTGTCAAATAAGTTCTATCTCAGGACATCCAGGTGCAGTGACATTGTTGTTGGCCAGTGTTTTTTAAAGGCTTTGCTTCTTCCTCTATGTAAGTCAGTTTTATACATTCTGGAATCCAGGCCCTTTCCAGAGGAGTTGTAGTGCCCATGCTGATATTCTTCAAGAGAGCAGAATGAATGAGAATGCTGTCAATGTCCCTCTTGAAGGCCTGTGGCATGGTGACTATAGGGGGATTCCTGTTAAAGAAAAGGTTGTTGAGGTCATATATCTCAAATTGTTAACTCGCTGAAAAGATTTAAACTGATTCCTTAGAATATCACTCATCTCCATGGCTTCATCTATGTATGTGCCCTCTGGTTTTTGGTGGGCTAATGGTACTTTGGATTCTTGATCTGTGTTATACATATGAATACAAATATTTCTTTCCTATGCAGCCTGTCCAACAAGCAGGTTCCTCAAGTTCAATTCTACCCTATGAAATTGCTGAGGAAGCTCACTCTTTTCCATCAATTCTCCAGTCACTGGAGCCAGTTGCTCAGCTAACAAAGGTGGTCTCAACCAATCAATGACAGCCGATGTCAATGGGCCCTGCTCCCAGCCATTAAGAGCTCACACTTCCGTAAAATCACTTCACAGACACTTATATCTTCTGCTGCAGGCAGCCAACTTGTCATAGATCAGTATCCTTTTCTTAATGTTTCAATAATTATTTTATTGAGTTGATTATATGATTCCTTGAGAGATATATTTTACTTATATATTCATAAATATGGAGTCAGTATTCATAAATATGGAGTGAGTATTTTGAAGGTTTGTTGAATGTGTTTGATGATAGAGTGGCAGATATAGGGTGTTTTGGTCGAGGTTGTGTGCAGAGTGAGAGGGTTAGGGAAAATGATTTGGTAAACAGAGAAGAGGTAGTAAAAGCTTTGCGGAAGATGAAAGCCGGCAAGGCAGCAGGTTTGGATGGTATTGCAGTGGAATTTATTAAAAAAGGGGGATGACTGTATTATTGACTGGTTGGTAAGGTTATTTGATGTATGTATGACTCATGGTGAGGTGCCTGAGGATTGGCGGAATGCATGCATAGTGCCATTGTACAAAGGCAAAGGGGATAAGAGTGAGTGCTCAAATTACAGATGTATTAGTTTGTTGAGTATTCCTGGTAAATTATATGGCAGGGTATTGATTGAGAGGGTGAAGGCATGTACAGAGCATCAGATTGGGGAAGAGCAGTGTGGTTTCAGAAGTGGTAGAGGATGTGTGGATCAGGTGTTTGCTTTGAACAATGTATGTGAGAAATACTTAGAGAAGCAAATGGATTTGTATGTAGCATTTATGGATCTGGAGAAGGCATATGATAGAGTTGATAGAGATGCTCTGTGGAAGGTATTAAGAATATATGGTGTGGGAGGCAAGTTGTTAGAAGCAGTGAAAAGTTTTTATTGAGGATGTAAGGCATGTGTATGTGTAGGAAGAGAGGAAAGTGATTGGTTCTCAGTGAATGTAGGTTTGCGGCAGGGGTGTGTGATGTCTCCATGGTTGTTTAATTTCTTTATGGATGGGGTTGTCAGGGAGGTGAATGCAAGAGTTTTGGAAAGAGGGGCAAGTATGAAGTCTGTTGGGGATGAGAGAGCTTGGGAAGTGAGTCAGTTGTTGTTCGCTGATGATACAGCGCTGGTGGCTGATTCATGTGAGAATCTGCAGAAGCTGGTGACTGAGTTTGGTAAAGTGTGTGAAAGAAGAAAGTTAAGAGTAAATGTGAATAAGAGCAAGGTAATTAGGTACAGTAGGGGTGAGGGTCAAGTCAATTGGGAGGTAAGTATGAATGGAGAAAAACTGGAGGAAGTAAAGTTTTTTTAGATATCTGGGAGTGGATCTGGCAGCGGATGGAACCATGGAAGCGGAAGTGGATCATAGGGTGGGGGAGGGAGCGAAAATCCTGGGAGCCTTGAAGAATGTGTGGAAGTCGAGAACATTATCTCGGAAAGCAAAAATGGGTATGTTTGAAGGAATAGTGGTTCCAACAATGTTGTATGGTTGCGAGGCGTGGGCTATGGATAGAGTTGTGCGCAGGAGGATGGATGTGCTGGAAATGAGATGTTTGAGGAAAATGTGTGGTGTGAGGTGGTTTGATCGAGTAAGTAACGTAAGGGTAAGAGAGATGTGTGGAAATAAAAAGAGCGTGGTTGAGAGAGCAGAAGAGGGTGTTTTGAAATGGTTTGGGCACATGGAGAGAATGAGTGAGGAAAGATTGACCAAGAGGATATATGTGTCGGAGGTGGAGGGAACGAGGAGAAGTGGGAGACCAAATTGGAGGTGGAAAGATGGAGTGAAAAAGATATTGTGTGATCGGGGCCTGAACATGCAGGAGGGTGAAAGGAGGGCAAGGAATAGAGTGAATTGGATCCATGTGGTATACCGGGGTTGACGTGCTGTCAGTGGATTGAATCAGGGCATGTGAAGCGTCTGGGGTAAACCGTGGAAAGCTGTGTAGGTATGTATATTTGCATGTGTGGACGTATGTATATACGTGTGTATGGGGGTGGGTTGGGCCATTTCTTTCGTCTGTTTCCTTGCGCTACCTCGCAAACGCGGGAGACAGCGACAAAGCAAAAAAAGAAAAAAAAAAAAAAATTCATAAATATACTGACCCAGGACCCCCTCCTAAGAAAGGATCCTGGTGTTACCCTAGACCTCTTTCTAGGAGCTATTGCAGCTTCAAGGGTGCACTACTTCTCATGGCAGGGAAATAATGGACTCCATTTTAGTGAAAGTTCTTTTATGAGACAGTACTCCAAATGATACAGCTAAACCAAAGGTGACTTTTCACTTAGTTTAACCTCGTACAAGCAGAGTCTGGTAATACCTGTGCAATGTATTTATTTGTATGCTTGTACACAAAATTCATAGCCATTTGATACTTGTTCACCATTTCCCATATTAGTGAGTTGGCACCAGGAACAGATGAAGAAATGGCCTCGTTGCTCACATTCACTTTCTAGCTGTCATGTGTAATGCATTGAAACCATATCCTCTTATCCACAAGCAGGCCCCTCGGACTTTTCCATGGTTTCTTCTCATGACTTCATACACCCTAGTTCAGTCTGTTGAGCTCTCTCTCTCTCTATCTCCCCTCAATTCTGTCCATATGCTCCCATTCTCATTACTCTGTTGTTTCTTACTTGATTAACCCTCCTCACATCATACATTGCCCTAAAACATTTAGATTCCAACGCTTTCACTCTATACCTTACCTTCTCATCCAGAGCCCAGTCTTCTCATCCATACAGCACAATTCAGACTGCTATGCTGTCAAACATGCCCATCTTTTTCCTCCCAGATGGTGACCTCCCTCTCTTTCCTTACATTTCTCAGTCTGCCGAGGAACTATTTCCCCTTACTCGCTGTATGACATACTTTATCTTCTGTGGTTCAAAATACATCACATTTCTCTATTCAGACTGACACTCCAGGTAATCTGTTTCATCGTACTGCTGTTCCAAATGAACTTGCTTCTATTCACATTTATTCTCATCTATCTCCTTTCTCATACTTTCCCAAACTTAGAAACCATCTTTTGCAGTTTCTCACTCAAATCAGCTACCAGTATCGTATCACCAACACACAGACAGACAGACACACACACACACACACACACACACACACACACACACACACACACACACACACACACACATTTACCTCCCTCACTACCCCATCCATAAACAGATAAAACAGCCATGGTAGCATCACACACCCTAGCCTCAGACCCACCTTCCCTTGGAACCACTCACCCTGCTCTCTACCTTCTTGCACACATGCCTTACTCTCTTGCTAAACCCTCATTGCTTGTAATGGCTTCACTCCAACACCATATATTTGTGATATCTTCCACAAACCATCTCTGTCATCCCTTTCAGATGCTCTCTCTAAATCCATAAATGCCATATGCAGTTACTTCTGTTTCTCTTGACTATTTCCTGGAAATTCTTCAAAAGCAACCTCTGTCACTCTTGGAACTGCAATTTTTCAACCTAGTCTGATGCTCTTTTTAAGTCACCACCCTTTCAATCACTACTCTCCCATACAACTCAGGTACACTGAACAAACTTATACCTCTGTAATATGAACATTCATCTTTGTACCCCTTGCTTCTAAATAGTGGCATTGTACAGGCATTTTGCCAATCATCAGTCTCTTTACCATGATTTTTGCATTCTTGAAAATCCTAACTAACCCGTCGATAACACAGTCACCCTTTCTCAAGAAATTCAGCAGCATTACCATCAGCTTGAACTGCTTTGCCTCATTTCATCTTTTGCAAGGCTTTTATCACTTTTTCTTTTAACCAAACCACTCTCAAACTCAAACCTCTTACATCTGCCAGACTGCCACACTGTCTTCAGTTACATCCAACAGTCTTTCAAAGTACTCATTCTATTTCTTCACATTATTCCTGCCAGTTATCACTTCCTTATTTGCCCCCTTTCACTGATGTTCCCATTTATTTTCTTGTTTTTCTCACTATTAACCTCCCTTCTAATCATTTTCTTATTCTCCTTAAATTTTGATGATGCTCACCCCAACTCTGACTTGCTCCAATTTTCAGCCCTTGCACCTTCCTCTTGACCACCTGCTGCTTTACCTTGTACATCTTCCAAGCACTTGCAATTTCTTCTTGAAAATAATGCTCATACATCAGATTGGGGAAGAGCAGTGTGGTTTCAGAAGTGGTAGAAGATGTGTGGATCTGGTGCTTGCTTTGAAAAATGTATGTGAGAAATACTTGGAAAAGCAAATGGATTTGTATGTAGCATTTATGGATCTGGAGAAGGCATATGATAGAGTTGATAGAGATGCTCTGTGGAAGATATTAATAATATATGGCATGGGATGTAAGTTGTTAGAAGCAGTGAAAAGTTTTTATCGAGGATGTAAAGCATGTGTACGTGTAGGAAGAGAGGAAAGTGATTGGTTCTCAGAGAATGTTGGTTTGCAGCAGAGGTGCGTGATGTCTCCATGGTTGTTTAATTTGTTTATAGATGAGGTTGTTAGGGAGGTGAATGCAAGAGTTTTGGAAAGAGGGATAAGTATGCAGTCTGTTGTGAATGAGAGAGCTTGGGAAGTGAGTCAGTTGTTGTTCGCCGATGATACAGCGCTGGTGGGTGATTTGGGTGAGAAACTGCAGAAGCTGGTGACTGAGTTTGGTAAAGTGTGTGAAAGAAGAAAGGCGAGAGTAAATGTGAATAAGAGTAAGGTTATTAGGTACAGTAGGGTAGAGGGACAAGTCAATTGGGAGGTAAGTTTGAATGGAGAAAAACTGGAGGAAGTGAAGTGTTTTAGATATCTGGAAGTGGATTTGGCAGCGGATGGAAAGATGAAAGCGGAAGGGAGCGAAGGTACTGGGAGCGTTGAAGAATGTGTGGAAGGTGAGAATGTTATCTCAGAGAGCAAAAAATGGGTATGTTTGAAGGAATAGTGGTTCCAACAATGTTATATAGTTGCGAGGCATGGGCTATAGAGAGAGTTGTGCGGAGGAGGATGGATGTGCTGGAAATGAGTTGTTTGAGGACAATATGTGGTGTGAGGTGGTTTGATTGAGTAAGTAATAATAGGGTAAGAGAGATGTGTGGTAATAAAAAGAGTGTGGTTGAGAGAGCAGAAGAGGGTGTTTTGAAATGGTTTGGTCACATGAAGTGAATGAGTGAGGAAAGATTGACAAAGAGGATATATGTGTCAGAGGTGGAGGGAACAAGGAGAAGTGGGAGACCAAATTGGAGGTGGAAAGATTGAGTGAAAAAGATTTTGAGTGATCGGGGCCCGAACATGCTGGAGGGTGAAAGGCGTGCAAGGAATAGAATGAATTGGAACAATGTGGTATACCAGGGTCAACATGCTATCAGTGGATTGAACCAGGGCATGTAAAGCGTCTGGGGTAAACCATGGAAAGTTTTGTGGGGCCTGGATGTGGAAAGGGAGCTATGGTTTCAGTGCATCATACATGACAGCTAGAGACTGAGTGTGAACAAATGTAGCCTTTGTTGTCTTTTTGTAGCGCTACCTCGCGCACATGCGGGGGTAGGGGGTTTTCAATTCATGTGTGGTGGGGTGGCGACGGGGATGAATAAGGGCAGACAGTATGAATTATGTACATGTGTATATATGTATATGTCTGTGTGTGTATATATATGTATATGTTGAGATGTATAGTTATGTATATGTGCATGTGTGGACATGTATGTGTATACATGTGTATGTGTATGGGTTGGGCCATTCTTTCGTCTGTTTCCTTGCGCTACCTCGCTAACGTGGGAGACAGCGACAAAGTATAATAAAAGATATAAAAGATAAACCTCTCATTTGTCTTTCACATGCAACTTAACTTCATTATTCCACCACTAACAACCCTTTCTCACTTGTCCATATCCCACCTGCTTGCCACACACTTCAGTCACACACAAAAGCAGTGCTTCCCTAATACTTAATATATCCCTCACCCACTCTCCTCGTCTCATTCACTCTCACCTTTAGCCATTCTATACAATCTCTCTTGGCATCTCTTCACAAAAGCCTCTTGTTCATGCGTACATACTTTCAACACCCTCTTTCCACCTATACATTTCCTCTTTTCCTAAAGCTTCAACAAATGTTCTCTCTTGCCTCCTCCAAGTAATGATCAGACATCCCACCAGCTGCTCATCTCAGCATGTTCACATTAAAGAGTCGCTCCTTTATACTTCTGTCAGTTAGTATATAATCCAATAATGTTTGATTTCCATTAGGCCCCATTCACCCATGAATACTGATGTGGTCCCTCTTTTTGAACCAGGTATTTCCAATCACCAGTCCTTATTTTAGTGCTCCACTCCTCATGCTGTTCAACATTTTCATTGACAACAGTGGATAGCCCATGGCCCCTATTCATGTACTTTAGTGTCACATGACTCACTTTCACATTCAAATCTCATCAATGATTATTGACCCCTTGCATTAAATCTGCTGACATACTAAGCTCCAACCAGAACACTTGCCTCTCTTCCTTAGTTCTCTTGATTCCAGTTGCTTAAGCATAAATAAGCACCCACATCTCATAATCCACAACATTTTTACCCACATCATTCTGGGGCTCACTTCCCTACACTTTTTCACACATTCCCACAACTCGTGCTGCAGCAGCAGCTGCCCCACCCCTGCCATATCTCTTGCCCTCACACTACCTCTTGACCTTACCCCAAAAATATTCACAAACTATTCTTGTCCCTTCCCCTTTAGCTTAGTTTCATCCAGGATCCTCTATTTTCTCATCTTAGTTACATTCACACACATTCAGACAACTCAGTCTGCTCCTTTGTAGAGGATGAGCACTCCTCATGTGGCTTCTTCTCTCCCAACTTTTAAGAACTATTTACCTTTAATACAGTAGCTCCCAACCATGTGTCACAGGGTTACAGGGGTTCCTTAGTGGGGTTGCAGTGTTCCTTTTGATTTTTTTTTTAATATGTTACACAAAGAAATTTTATTGGATGTTCAATTTTTGTAACATTGTTAAAAAAATAGATATTATTCAACCACGATGAAGGAAATGCTCTTGTTGTTATGCATATAGCATGAGACGAAGTAGAAAAGCAGCTTTAGTAACCTTCAGCTTAGGTCTAAAGCTCATGAGACGTGTGTTTATGTAAAGAAGACAATGTAGCTGAGCCAGAGCCTTTTCAAGCAAGTAAAGAATGGTTGGAAAAGTGTATTTTATGTCAGAAGCTACACAACGTGAAGGTAACAGGATAATCTGCCAGTACTGACACCAAAGCTGCTGCGCACATCCCATTTTACTCTGTTTATTGGTTCACTATATGCAAAATCTCTGTTTACCAGGTTTTTTGCAGAACAACCCCTGCACAGTGCTGCAAACTACACTAGATAGTGCACTCAGAACAATCATTGGCTGCCTAGCAACTGTAAATGTTGGACACCTTCACAATGACACAAAGTTACTCCCAATGCAGTCCCACCTCAACATGCTCGGTGCTCAGTTCTATGCCACTGCACTAGACCCTTCATACCCCAAGCACTTTATAACAAATGACCAATCCCCAGGCAGAAATGAAAAGCTTACCCTTGCCTCACATTTCAGTAACCACAACTCACAGATCCCCCACCCCACCCCCTAAGAAGTATAACACTAACAGAACACGTACACACTGAAGTAATTCATCAAACATTAAATAACTGACTGCCCAACTCAGTCTTAAACCCCAGCCCTCTGGAAAGACACCCATCAGAAGCATTACCTCCCAGATAAACAGGAGTCATACTCTTGTGTGTGATTTGGACATCACCCATCTCTACAACACTACAATCACCATTTGAGTATATCCCAAGAACCTTTGTGCCCATGTTGCGACTATCATAAAGAAGACACTGAGCGCCTACTACTCAATTACCCAGCGCTTTCTGCAAATAGGCACACACATCACAACACTTTATAACCTATGGTCCTGACCAGTGGACATGGCCTGAGCACTGCAGTAGCCTTATAAGGATGGAAGGGACTCCTGGTGCAGGAAAGTTAGGTAAGGTATATATCTTTCTTTCTTTTAAACTATCCGCCATTTCCCACATGAGCGAGGTAGCGTTAAGAACAGAGGACTGGGCCTTTGTGGAATATCCTCACCTAGCCCCCCTCTGTTCCTTCTTTTGGAAAATTAAAAAAAAGAAAAAAAAAGAGAGAGGGGAGGATTTCCAGCCTCCCGCTCCCTCCCCTTTTAGTCGCCTTCTACGACACGCAGGGAATACGTGGGGAGTATTCTTCATCCCCTATCCCCAGGGATAAGGGTATATATATATATATATATATATATATATATATATATATATATATATATATATATATATATATATATTTTTTTTTTTTGCTTTGTCGCTGTCTCCCGCGTTTGCGAGGTAGCGCAAGGAAACAGACGAAAGAAATGGCCCAACCCACCCCCATACACATGTATATACATACACGTCCACACACGCAAATATACATACCTACACAGCTTTCCATGGTTTACCCCAGACGCTTCACATGCCCTGATTCAATCCACTGACAGCACGTCAACCGCGGTATACCACATCGCTCCAATTCACTCTATTCCTTGCCCTCCTTTCACCCTCCTGCATGTTCAGGCCCCGATCACACAAAATCTTTTTCACTCCATCTTTCCACCTCCAATTTGGTCTCCCTCTTCTCCTTGTTCCCTCCACCTCCGACACATATATCCTCTTGGTCAATCTTTCCTCACTCATTCTCTCCATGTGCCCAAACCATTTCAAAACACCCTCTTCTGCTCTCTCAACCACACTCTTTTTATTTCCACACATCTCTCTCACCCTTACGTTACTTACTCGATCAAACCACCTCACACCACACATTGTCCTCAAACATCTCATTTCCAGCACATCCATCCTCCTGCACACAACTCTATCCATAGCCCACGCCTCGCAACCATACAACATTGTTGGAACCACTATTCCTTCAAACATACCCATTTTTGCTTTCCGAGATAATGTTCTCGACTTCCACACACTCTTCAAGGCTCCCAGAATTTTCGCCCCCTCCCCCACCCTATGATCCACTTCCGCTTCCATGGTTCCATCCGCTGCCAGATCCACTCCCAGATATCTAAAACACTTCACTTCCTCCAGTTTTTCTCCATTCAAACTTACCTCCCAGTTGACTTGACCCTCAACCCTACTGTACCTAATAACCTTGCTCTTATTCACATTTACTCTTAACTTTCTTCTTTCACACACTTTACTAAACTCAGTCACCAGCTTCTGCAGTTTCTCACATGAATCAGCCACCAGCGCTGTATCATCAGCGAACAACAACTGACTCACTTCCCAAGCTCTCTCATCCCCAACAGACTTCATACTTGCCCCTCTTTCCAAAACTCTTGCATTCACCTCCCGAACAACCCCATCCATAAACAAATTAAACAACCATGGAGACATCACACACCCCTGCCGCAAACCTACATTCACTGAGAACCAATCACTTTCCTCTCTTCCTACACGTACACATGCCTTACATCCTCGATAAAAACTTTTCACTGCTTCTAACAACTTGCCTCCCACACCATATATTCTTAATACCTTCCACAGAGCATCTCTATCAACTCTATCATATGCCTTCTCCAGATCCATAAATGCTACATACAAATCCATTTGCTTTTCTAAGTATTTCTCACATACATTCTTCAAAGCAAACACCTGATCCACACATCCTCTACCACTTCTGAAACCACACTGCTCTTCCCCAATCTGATGCTCTGTACATGCCTTCACCCTCCCAATCAATACCCTCCCATATAATTTACCAGGAATACTTTTATCGAGGATGTAAGGCATGTGTACGTGTAGGAAGAGAGGAAAATGATTGGTTCTCAGTGAATGTAGGTTTGCGGCAGGGGTGTGTGATGTCTCCATGGTTGTTTAATTTGTTTATGGATGGGGTTGTTCGGGAGGTGAATGCAAGAGTTTTGGAAAGAGGGGCAAGTATGAAGTCTGTTGGGGATGAGAGAGCTTGGGAAGTGAGTCAGTTGTTGTTCGCTGATGATACAGCGCTGGTGGCTGATTCATGTGAGAAACTGCAGAAGCTGGTGACTGAGTTTAGTAAAGTGTGTGAAAGAAGAAAGTTAAGAGTAAATGTGAATAAGAGCAAGGTTATTAGGTACAGTAGGGTTGAGGGTCAAGTCAATTGGGAGGTAAGTTTGAATGGAGAAAAACTGGAGGAAGTAAAGTGTTTTAGATATCTGGGAGTGGATCTGGCAGCGGATGGAACCATGGAAGAGGAAGTAAATCATAGGGTGGGAGAGGGGGCGAAAATCCTGGGAGCCTTGAAGAATGTGTGTAAGTCGAGAACATTATCTCGGAAAGCAAAAATGGGTATTTTTGAAGGAATAGTGGTTCCAACAATGTTGTATGGTAGCGAGGCATGGGCTATGGATAGAGTTGTGCGCAGGAGGATGGATGTGCTGGAAATGAGATGTTTGAGGACAATATGTGGTGTGAGGTGGTTTGAGCGAGTAAGTAATGTAAGGGTAAGAGAGATGTGTGGAAATAAAAAGAGTGTGGTTGAGAGAGCAGAAGAGGGTGTTTTGAAATGGTTTGGTCACATGGAGAGAATGAGTGAGGAAAGATTGACCAAGAGGATATATGTGTCAGAGGTGGAGGGAACAAGAAGTGGGAGACCAAATTGGAGGTGGAAAGATGGAGTGAAAAAGATTTTGTGTGATCGGGGCCTGAACATGCAGGAGGGTGAAAGGCGTGCAAGGAATAGAGTAAATTGGAACGATGTGGTATACCGGGGTCGACGTGCTGTCAATGGATTGAACCAGGGCATGTGAAGTGTCTGCGGTAAACCATGGAAAGTTGTGTGGGGACTGGATGTGGAAAGGGAGCTGTGGTTTCGGTGCATTATTACATGACAACTAGAGACTGAGTGTGAACGAATGGGGCCTTTGTTGTCTTTTCCTGGTGCTACCTTGCACACATGAGGGGGGAGGGGGTTGTTATTCCATGTGTGGTGAGGTGGCGATGGGAATAAATAAAGGCAGACAGTATGAATTATGTACATGTGTATTTATGTATATGTCTGTGTGTGTATATATATGTGTACATTGTTTGAATGCAAAGGTGAGTAATGTGGCAGTTGAGGGAATAATTGGTGTATTTGGGGGTGTTTAGTGTTGTAAATGGAAGTGGTGAAGAGCTTGTAGATTTGTGTGCTGAAAAAGGACTGGTGATTGGGAATACATGGTTTAAAAAGAGAGATATACATAAGTATCCGTATGTAAATAGGAGAGATGACCAGAGAGCATTATTGGATTACGTGTTAATTGATAGGCGCACAAAAGAGAGACTTTTGGAAGTTAATGTGCTGATAGGTGCAACTGGAGGGATGTCTGATCATTATCTTGTGGAGGCGAAGGTGAAGATTTGTAGAGGTTTTCAGAAAAGAAGAGAGAATGATGGAATGAAGATAGTGGTGAGAGTAAGTGAGCTTGGGAAGGAGACTAGTGTGAGGAAGTACCAGGAGAGACTGAGTACAGAATGGAAAAAGGTGAGAGCAAAGGACGTAAGGGGAGTGGGGGAGGAATGGGATGTATTTAGGGAAGCAGTGATGGCTTGTGCAAAAGATGCTTGTGGCATGAGAAGCGTGGGAGATGGGCAGATTAGAAAGGGTAGTGAGTGGTGGGATGAAGAAGAAAGATTATTAGTGAAAAAGAAGAGAGAGGCATTTGGACGATTTTTGCTGGGAAATAATGCAAATGACTGGGAGATGTATAAAAGAAAGAGGCAGGAGGTCAAGAGAAAGGTGCAAGAGGTGAAAAAGAGGGCAAATGAGAGTTGGGGAGAGAGAGTATCATTGAATTTTAGGGAGAATAAGATGTTTTGGAAGGAGGTAGATAAAGTGTGTAAGACAAGGGAACATATGGGAACATCAGTGAAGGGGGCTAATGGGGAGGTGATAACAAGTAGTGATGATGTGAGAAGGAGATGGAGTGAGTATTTTGAAGATTTGTTGAATGTGTTTGATGATAGAGTGGCAGATATAGGGTGTTTAGGTTGAGGTGGTGTGCAAAGTGAGAGGGTAAGGGAGAATGATATGGTAAACAGAGAAGAAGTAGTAAAAGCTTTGCGGAAGATGAAAGCCGGCAAGGCAGCAGGTTTGGATGGCAGTGCAGTGGAATTTATTAAAAAAGGGGGTGACTGTATCATGGACTGGATGGTAAGGTTATTTAATATATGTATGACTCATGGTGAGGTGCCTGAGGATTGGCGGAATGCTTGCATAGTGCCATTGTACAAAGGCAAAGGGGATAAAAGTGAGTGCTCAAATTACAGAGGTATAAGTTTGTTGAGTATTCCTGGGAAATTATATGGGAGGATATTGATTGAGAGGGTGAAGGCTAATACAGAGCATCAGATTGGGGAAGAGCAGTGTGGTTTCAGAAGTGGTAGAGAATGTGTGGATCAGGTGTTTGCTTTGAAGAATGTATGTGAGAAATACTTAGAAAAGCAATTGGATTTGTATGTAGCATTTATGGATCTGGAGAAGGCATATGATAGAGTTGATAGAGATGCATTGTGGAAGGTATTAAGAATATATGGTGTGGGAGGCAAGTTGTTAGAAGCAGTGAAAAGTTTTTATCGAGGTTGTAAGGCATGTGTACTTGTAGGAAGAAAGGAAAGTGATTGGTTCTCAGTGAATGTAGGTTTGCGGCAGGGGTGTGTGATGTCTCCATGGTTGTTTAATTTGTATATAGATGTGGTTGTTAGGGAGGTGAACGCAAGAGTTTTGGAAAGAGGGGCAAGTATGCAGTCTGTTGTGGATGAGAGAGCTTGGGAAGTGAGTCAGTTGTTGTTCGCTGATGATACAGTGCTGGTGGCTGATTCGGGTGAGAAACTGCAGAAGCTGGTGACTGAGTTTGGTAAAGTGTGTGAAAGAAGAAAGCTGAGAGTAAATGTGAATAAGAGCAAGGTTATTAGGTACAGTAGGGTTGAGGGACAAGTTGATCGGGAGGTAAGTTTGAATGGAGAAAAACTGGAGGGAGTGAAGTGTTTTAGATATCTGGGAGTGGAGTTGGCAGCAAATGGAACCACCATATGTAAGCGGAAGTGAATCATAGGGTGGGGGAGGGGGCAAAAGTTCTGGGAGCCTTGAAAAACGTGTGGAAGCTGAGAATATGTATATTCTTAGTACCTTCCACAGAGCATCTCTATCCATCCTATCATATGCCTTTTCCAGATCCATAAATGCTTCATGCAAATCCATTTATTTTTCTAGGTATTTCTCATACATTCTTCAAAGCAAACACCTGATCCACACATCCTCTACCACTTCTGAAACCACACTGCTCTTCCCCAATCTGATGCTCTGTACATACCTTTACCCTCTCAATCAATACCCTCCCATATGATTTCCCAGGAATACTCAACAAACTTATGCATTTGTAGGGGTCCCTTACCAACCATTAGTGTAATGTTCCCAGGAGAACTTGTGGTTGGCAAGGAATAGGAGATATGGGAAATAAGGGTTAGGAATAGTGACCCTTGAGATAAATACCTTAAATCCTATATTGAAGACTTGAATATTGAAAAGTATGGCTTATTTCAGAAACAATTTGTTAATTCAATAAAAGTACAAAAGAAATTTACATTGAGGTAACCATACCATGGCTGAATGTCACCACTGATGCCACTCCTCCATATTCTTCCAAAGCAGCTAGCCATCTATTCTACAACAAATGGCAACATTGCTTTTTTATAATGCTCCCCCTGCCTTTCCATAGAAATGATGGTCTGCCAGGCTGGGTCAAAAGCAGCATGGCCACATGACACTCGCCTAGTGCAGGGATAAGATTTTGGTAGTGCTATGGAAAACTGTAGATACTCAAAACTTGCTGCTGGGGTTGGTAAAATGATATGTGTTATTCTAAGCATGTATTCTTAAACCTGTTGTTGACAGAACAGTGGTAGACAAAAGACCTCTATACATAAAATTAGTAATGATTTATTCATATTCTTTTTTATACATGTTTGCTGTTTTTCACATGAGTAAGGGAGCATCAAGAATAGATGACTAAGACTCAGAGAAAATATTCTTGCATGGTTCTTTGCTGTTTCTTCATTTACAAAGTATTTAGGAGGGAAGAAGTTCCAGCCCTCTCACTCCCACCCCTCTCAGTCACTTTTTATGACACACAGGAGATATATTTATAGTCTTCTTTCTCCCCTATCCCCAGGGATGAATAATGATGGTGTATGTATTAAAAATTTCTCTCTAAATTTTATGGGACTCATCCTGCGTGTGGTCATGCTGAGAGTGAAAAGTTTTCATTGGTGAGGTTATATGATTGTCATTGTGTCATTGGACAAGAATGAATACAGTCTCATTGACAACTTTTCACTCCAAAGGAGGCCATCATTTCCTTGTTGCTGATTGTAGTTTGGGTTCTATGATTAAATATATTGTTTTTTTTTCAGGCTTGTTCGTCATTTTCCACCTTAGCAAGGTAGCATCAGGAAAAGATGGCTGAGCCTTAGAGGAAAATTCCTCTCTGGGTTCCCTTTGGTAAGTAATTCAAGAAGAAAAGGTTTCCAGCCCCCTGCTGTCACCTCTCTTAGTTGCTAAGCCTTCTACCACATGCAGGAATTGTGGTATTCCTTCTACCCAGTCCTATGGGATAATATATATATATATATATATATATATATATATATATATATATATATATATATATATATATATATATATATATATTTTTTTTTTTTTTTTTTTTGCTTTGTCGCTGTCTCCCGCGTTTGCGAGGTAGCGCAAGGAAACAGACGAAAGAAATGGCCCAACCCACCCCCATACACATGTATATACATATGTCCACACACACAAATATACATACCTACACAGCTTTCCATGGTTTACCCCAGACGCTTCACATGCCTTGATTCAATCCACTGACAGCACGTCAACCCCGGTATACCACATCGCTCCAATTCACTCTATTCCTTGCCCTCCTTTCACCCTCCTGCATGTTCAGGCCCGGATCACACAAAATCTTTTTCACTCCATCTTTCCACCTCCAATTTGGTCTCCCTCTTCTCCTCGTTCCCTCCACCTCCGACACATATATCCTCTTGGTCAATCTTTCCTCACTCATTCTCTCCATGTGACCAAACCATTTCAAAACACCCTCTTCTGCTCTCTCAACCACGCTCTTTTTATTTCCACACATCTCTCTTACCCTTACGTTACTTACTCGATCAAACCACCTCACACCACACATTGTCCTCAAACATCTCATTTCCAGCACATCCATCCTCCTGCGCACACCTCTATCCATAGTCCACACCTCGCAACGATACAACATTGTTGGAACCACTATTCCTTCAAACATACCCATTTTTGCTTTCCGAGATAATGTTCTTGACTTCCACACATTCTTCAAGGCTCCCAGAATTTTCGCCCCCTCCCCCACCCTATGATCCACTTCCGCTGCCAGATCCATTCCCAGATATCTAAAACACTTCACTTCCTCCAGTTTTTCTCCATTCAAACTCACCTCCCAATTGACTTGACCCTCAACCCTACTGTACCTAATAACCTTGCTCTTATTCACATTTACTCTTAACTTTCTTCTTTCACACACTTTACCAAACTCAGTCACCAGCTTCTGCAGTTTCTCACATGAATCAGCCACCAGCGCTGTATCATCAGCGAACAACAACTGACTCACTTCCCAAGCTCTCTCATCCCCAACAGACTTCATCCTTGCCCCTCTTTCCAAAACTCTTGCATTCACCTCCCTAACAACCCCATCCATAAACAAATTAGATATATATATATATATATATATATATATATATATATATATATATATATATATATATTCTTTCTTTCTTCATACCATTCGCCATACACGTCCACACCCGCAACTATACATACCTATACATCTCAATGTATACATATATATACCCACACAGACATATACATATATACCCATGTACATAATTCATACTGTCTGCCATTATTCATTCCCATGGTCACCCTGCCACACATGGAATAACAACACCCTCCCCCTCGTGTGCGTGGTAGCGCTAGGAAAAGACAACAAAGGCCCCATTCGTTCACACTCAGTCTCTAGCTGTCATGTAATAATGCACTGAAACCACAGCTCCCTTTCCACATCCAGGCCCCACAGAACTTTCCATGGTTTACCCCAGATGCTTCACATGCCCTGGTTCAATCCTTTGACAGCACGTCGACCCTGGTATACCACATCGTTCCAATTCACTCTATTCCTTGCACGCCTTTCACCCTCCTGTATGTTCAGGCCCTGATCACTCAAAATCTTTTTCATTCCATCCTTCCACCTCCAGTTTGATCTCCTGCTTCTTCTTCCCTATGCCTCTGACACATATATCCTCTTTGAAAATCTTTCCTCATTCTTTCTCTCCATGTGTCCAAACCTTTTCAACACACCCTCTTCTGCTCTCTCAACCACACTCTTTTTATTACCACACATATCTCTTACCCTTTCATTACTTACTCGTTCAAACCCCCTCACACCACGTATTGCCCTCAGACTTTACATTTCCAACTATTCTTCCCTCCTTCACACAACCTTATCTATAGCCCATGCCTCGCAACCATATAACATTGTTGGAACCACTTTTCCCATTTTTGCTCTCCGAGATAATGTTCTCACCTTCCACACATTCTTCAACACTCCCAGAACCTTCGTCCCCTTCCCTACCCTGTTACTCACTTCCACTTCAGTGATTCCATCTGCTGCTAGGTCCACTCCCAGATATCTAAAACACTTCACTTCCTCCAGTTTCTCTCCATCCAAACTTATCTCCCAGTTTATTTGCCCCTCAACCCTACTAAACCTAATAACCTTGCTCTTATTCACATTTACTCTCAACTTTCTCCTTTCATACACTTTACCGAACTCAGTCTCCAACTTTTGCAGTTTCTCACTCGAATCAGCCACCAGCGCTCTATCATCATTGAATAACAACTGACTCACTTCCCAAGCCCTCTCATCCAGAACAGACTGCATACTTGCCCCTCTCTCCAAAACTCTTGCATTCTCTTCCCTAACCACCCCATCCATAAATGCACCCCCGCCACAAACCAACATTTACTGGGAACCAATCACTTTCCTCTCCTCCTATTCATAAACATGCCTTACATCCTTGATAAAAACTTTTCACTGCTCCTTCCAACTTAACTCCCACACCATGTACTCCATATTCTTTCTCCAGATCCATAAATGCTAAATACAAGTCCATTCTGTTTTTCTAAGTATTTCTCACGCACATTCTTCAAATTATCTGATCCACACATCCTCTACCATTTCTGAAACCATATATTAATATGGATGAGAGTGAATGAGACCATTTCTTTGTCTGTTCCTGGCACCACCCTGCTAATGCAGGAAATGGCATATATGAGATGTTTGAGGACAATATGTTGTGTGAGGTGGTTTGATTAAGTAATGAGAGGGTAAGAGAGATGTGTGGTAATAAAAAGGGTGTGGTTGAGAGAGCAGAAGAGGGTGTATTGAAATGGTTTGGTCACATGAAGAGAATGAGTGAGGAAAGATTGACAAAGAGGATATATGTGTCAGAGGTGGAGGGAACGAGAAGTGGGAAACCAAATTGGAGGGGGAAGGAAGGAGTGAAAAAGATTTTGAGTGATCAGGGCCTGAACATACAGGAGGGTGAAAGGTGTGTAAGGAATAGAGTGAATTGGGACGATATGGTATACAGGGGTCAATGTGCTGTCAATGGATTGAACCAGGGCATGTGAAGCATCTAGGGTAAACAATGGAAAGTTTTGTGGGGCCTGGATGTAGAAAGGAAGCTGTGGTTTCAGTGCATTACACATGACAGCTAGAGTCTGAGTGTGGACGAATGTGGCTTTGTTGTCCTTTCCTAGCGCTACCTCGTGCACACGTGGGGGAAAGGGAGTGTCATTTTATGTGTGGCGGGGTGGTGGCGGGAATGGGTGAAGGCAGCATGTATGAATATGTTTATGTGTATGTATGTATATGTCTGTGTATGTATATGTATGTATAGGTATGTATATGTGCGTGTGTGGGCATTTATGTATATACATGTGTATGTGGGTGGGTTGGGCCATTCTTTTGTCTGCTTTCTTGTGTTAACTTGCTAATGCAGGAAACGGCGACAAAGTATGATAATATAAATGAATATATATATATATATATATATATATATATATATATATATATATATATATATATATATAACTTTCTTTCATACTATTCGCCATTTCCCGTGTTAGCAAGGTAGCGTTAAGAACAGAGGACTGGGCCTCTGAGGGAATATCCTCACCTGGCCTCGTTCTCTGTTCCTGCTTTTGGAAAATTAAAAAAAAACGAGAGGGGAGGATTTCCAGCCCCCCGCTCCCTCCCCTTTTAGTCGCCTTCTACAACATGCAGGGAATACGTGGGAAGTATTCTTTTTCCCCTATCCCCAGGGATATATATATATATATATTTTTTTTTTTTTTTGCTTTGTCGCTGTCTCCCGCGTTTGCGAGGTAGCGCAAGGAAACAGACGAAAGAAATGGCCCAACCCACCCCCATACACATGTATATACATACGTCCACACACGCAAATATACATACCTACACAGCTTTCCATGGTTTACCCCAGACGCTTCACATGCCTTGATTCAATCCACTGACAGCACGTCAACCCCGGTATACCACATCGCTCCAATTCACTCTATTCCTTGCCCTCCTTTCACCCTCCTGCATGTTCAGGCCCCGATCACACAAAATCTTTTTCACTCCATCTTTCCACCTCCAATTTGGTCTCCCTCTTCTCCTCGTTCCCTCCACCTCCGACATATATTCTCTTGGTCAATCTTTCCTCACTCATTCTCTCCATGTGCCCGAACCATTTCAAAACACCCTCTTCTGCTCTCTCAACCACGCTCTTTTTATTTCCACACATCTCTCTTACCCTTACGTTACTTACTTGATCAAACCACCTCACACCACACATTGTCCTCAAACATCTCATTTCCAGCACATCCATCCTCCTGCGCACAACTCTATCCATAGCCCACGCCTCGCAACCATACAACATTGTTGGAACCACTATTCCTTCAAACATACCCATTTTTGCTTTCCGAGATAATGTTCTCGACTTCCACACATTCTTCAAGGCTCCCAGAATTTTCGCCCCCTCCCCCACCCTATGATCCACTTCCGCTTCCATGGTTCCATCCGCTGCCAGATCCACTCCCAGATATCTAAAACACTTCACTTCCTCCAGTTTTTCTCCATTCAAACTCACCTCCCAATTGACTTGACCCTCAACCCTACTGTACCTAATAACCTTGCTCTTATTCACATTTACTCTTAACTTTCTTCTTTCACACACTTTACCAAACTCAGTCACCAGCTTCTGCAGTTTCTCACATGAATCAGCCACCAGCGCTGTATCATCAGCGAACAACAACTGACTCACTTCCCAAGCTCTCTCATCCCCAACAGACTTCATACTTGCCCCTCTTTCCAAAACTCTTGCATTCACCTCCCTAACAACCCCATCCATAAACAAATTAAACAACCATGGGGACATCACACACCTCTGCCGCAAACCTACATTCACTGAGAACCAACTGGGAACTTCAGTGAAGGGCACAAATGGGGAGGTGATAACAAGTAGTGATGTGAGAAGGAGATGGAGTGAGTATTTTGAAGGTTTGTTGAATGTGTTTGATGATAGAGTGGCAGATATAGGGTGTTTTGGTCGAGGTGGTGTGCAAAGTGAGAGGGTTAGGGAAAATGATTTGGTAAACAGAGAAGAGGTAGTAAAAGCTTTGCGGAAGATGAAAGCCGGCAAGGCAGCAGGTTTGGATGGTATTGCAGTGGAATTTATTAAAAAAGGGGGTGACTGTATTGTTGACTGGTTGGTAAGGTTATTTAATGTATGTATGACTCATGGTGAGGTGCCTGAGGATTGGCGGAATGCGTGCTTAGTGCCATTGTACAAAGGCAAAGGGGATAAGAGTGAGTGCTCAAATTACAGAGGTATAAGTTTGTTGAGTATTCCTGGTAAATTATATGGGAGGATATTGATTGAGAGGGTGAAGGCATGTACAGAGCATCAGATTGGGGAAGAGCAGTGTGGTTTCAGAAGTGGTAGAGGATGTGTGGATCAGGTGTTTGCTGTGAAGAATGTATGTGAGAAATACTTAGAAAAGCAAATGGATTTGTATGTAGCATTTATGGATCTGGAGAAGGCATATGATAGAGTTGATAGAGATGCTCTGTGGAAGGTATTAAGAATATATGGTGTGGGAGGCAAGTTGTTAGAAGCAGTGAAAAGTTTTTATCGAGGATGTAAGGCATATATATATATATATATATATATATATATATATTTTTTTTTTATACTTTGTCGCTGTCTCCCGCGTTTGCGAGGTAGCGCAAGGAAACAGACGAAAGAAATGGCCCAACCCCCCCCCCCCCCCATACACATGTACATACACACGTCCAGACACGCAAATATACATACCTACACAGCTTTCCATGGTTTACCCCAGACGCTTCACATGCCTTGCTTCAATCCACTGACAGCACGTCAACCCCTGTATACCACATGACTCCAATTCACTCTATTTCTTGCCCTCCTTTCACCCTCCTGCATGTTCAGGCCCCGATCACACAAAATCTTTTTCACTCCATCTTTCCACCTCCAATTTGGTCTCCCTCTTCTCCTCGTTCCCTCCACCTCCGACACATATATCCTCTTGGTCAATCTCTCCTCACTCATTCTCTCCATGTGCCCAAACCATTTCAAAACACCCTCTTCTGCTCTCTCGACCACGCTCTTTTTATTTCCACACATCTCTCTTACCCTTACGTTACTTACTCGATCAAACCACCTCACACCACACATTGTCCTCAAACATCTCATTTCCAGCACATCCATCCTCCTGCGCACATCTCTATCCATAGCCCACGCCTCGCAACCATACAGCATTGTTGGAACCACTATTCCCTCAAACATACCCATTTTTGCTTTCCGAGATAATGTTCTCGACTTCCACACATTTTTCAAGGCTCCCAAAATTTTCGCCCCCTCCCCCACCCTATGATCCACTTCCGCTTCCATGGTTCCATCCGCTGACAGATCCACTCCCAGATATCTAAAACACTTCACTTCCTCCAGTTTTTCTCCATTCAAACTCATATATATATATATATATATATATATATATTTCTTTTCTTTTTCTTTCGTACTATTCACCATTTCCGGCATTAGCGAGGTAGGGCTATGAACAGAGGACTGGGCCTTAGAGGGAATATCCTCACCTGGCCCCCTTCTCTGTTCCTTCTTTTGGAAAATTAAAAAAAAAACGAGAGGGGAGGATTTCCAGCCACCCGCTCCCTCCCCTTTTAGTCGCCTTCTACGACACGCAGGGAATACGTGGGAAGTATTCTTTCTCCCCTATCCCCAGGGATAATATATATATATATATATATATATATATATATATATATATATATATATATATATATATATATACAGGTACACATCCGATTTTCTGGCAACTGATTCTTAGTCCGTACAAAATTATGTGAGGGAACTTGCAATTACCGCGGCCACCAGACTGGTTTACTGGGCGGCTACAGATGGCATTGTGTGTAGAGCGCGCTAATGTAGATTCTTTACACTGCACTTGTTGGTGGTGATACTGCAATTATATGAGATTTTTAGCTTATTTTGCTTGAATTTAACCCTAGTTATGGCTTCTAAGACATATGAGTGTCAGTCATGTCAAATGTAAACACTTGTCCATATCGATCCAAGATAAAGGAGAACTGTTGAACAAAATGGACCATGGTCTTCTGGTGCGTAAGCTGTGACATCTACAGTATTGGTTCATCAACTGTTTATGATATAAGGAAGCAAAGGGAGAAAATGTTGAAATTCTATGCCGACAGTGATTCCAAGAACCAAATGATGATCAGAAAAACTATGAAAGATGGTAAGAGTACTGAGCATGATCAAGTGATGATGGAATGGTTTCAGCAGCGTTGGAGTGATGGAGTGGACTTGTCAGGTATCATGATAATGGACCAGGTTAGTTGTTCCATAAAGAACTTAAATTACATGAGCATGACTGTAGTGAAGGATGGCTTCAAAGATTCAAGAAGTGTCATGGAATTTCCATGAATAAAGTGTGCAGAGAAAAGCGGTCTGCAAACCTGAAGGAATTGCCAAGTATGTGGACAAATTTGCAAAACTCGTAGCTGATGAGCACCTCAGTCCTGAGCAGGTGTATAATGCAGACGAAACTGCATTATTATGGCAATGCACACCAAGGAAAAAACTAACAATAGGAGACGAAGAAGACCCCACAGGATTCAAACAATGTAAAGGACATTCTTACCATCTTAGGGTGCTCAAACATTTGATATTTGTTTAATTTAAATTTCTAGCAGTCCATGGTATACTTTAGACGCATGGGAGATGTATAATTAGTGGGTTAGAGGTGTGTTGATGAATTATTATTATTATTTGACCACGGTTGTTCCAGCAAAATGGTTAATCCGGCAAGGCATTGGAACCAAGAGTGCCGGAAAATCGGTGGTGTACCTGTATATATATATATATATATATATATATATATATATATATATATATATATATATATATATGAGTATTTAAATATGTAAAATGTATATATTGAAGAATAGGAGAGATGACAGTAAATATATCGAAAGGAAATGGACAAATGACATTTGGAAGTGGAGCAAAGGAAAAACATAAACAATGGTTCATATAAAGAAGTAGAAGAGGAGGAATATAAGGATGAGAAAGAAAATAGAATTGATGTATACAGTGACAGTGTTTGGCCAATAGTGATGAATTCTGCAAATACAAGTAACATTTTTTGAAGACTTGTGCTTTACCTTTCAAAAGTCTGGATTTTGGGGAGATTCCAGCTTTACGGCATTAGAGTGTTTAAGCCTTTCATAACAGTTTAATCAAAATCAGGAAATCTGTTTTTAAATATATGGGAATACCTTAATATACTTTAATATTTGTACTTGAAAATTCAGTTACAGAAGTTGCATATCCATCTATCCCATACAGTTGATGTGTTAACTGCTTACTTAACAAAACGATAGAACTTGTGGCACTTAGAATGTGACTTCAGTAATTTGTAACAATGTTTTATGCTAAAGGAAAAAATTTCATGTGAAATAGTATTTTCTGTATACTGTTCTTGAATAAGTACCAGCCCTCTGTATTATGGAAGCAGCTGCAAATATGGATGCTAACCTAACCTAACCCTAATGTGAATGTATTATGTGACCATATACATCAGTTCACTTTACTCTTGTTGCAAAGTTTTATGTTACTTGCTTACTGCTATACAGTAATAATAACAACATTAAAAAGTTGATATTCTTACCAGTTGGTTATTACACCCATTTTGCCTTAAAGTTCATGCATTCAGTTGCAAATAGGAAATACATGTCAGATCTTGGTCAACAAAACAAAATAATGAAAATCTGCTGTTGAAGGCATGGGTTTCTCTTTAGATACTCTTTTGATTCTTAACACCAGTTTACTAGTATATTAATCCTGAGATGACACTGATATGTTGTAAAACTAAAATTACATATTTTCCTTAAAGATGTCAAGAGCTTTGGCCCAGCTGTTTTAGGCATACCTGTTCATTTCTGTTATCGATTCAGCCTCCATAATATAGTTCATTTGGCATTGTGTAGGGGCTGTCTGCTTGTTTATATTTCCATTTAAGAGCCTTGATCGGCTGATCCTGAAAGAGACAGTTGTTATGAGGTAAGTACTGTTATGTTGGTGGTGGTCAAGTTTTCCGTACTAGCATATAGCTAGTTGTTGGTGAGGATATTCATTGTATGTATGGATCATGGTGAAGTGCCTGAGGATTGGTGGAATGCATGCATAGTGCCATTGTACAAAGGCAAAGGGGATAAAGGTGAGTGTTCAAATTACAGAGGCATATGTTTGTTGAGTGTTCCTGGGAAATTGAATGATAGGGTATTGATAGAGAGGGTAAAGGCATGTACAGAGCATCAGATTGGGGAAAGCAGTGTGGTTTCAGAAGTGGTAGAGGATGTATGGATCAGGTGTTTGCTTTGAAGAATGTACATGAGAAATACTTGGAAAAACAGATGGATTTGTGTGTAGTATTTATGGATCTGGAGAAGACATATGATAGGGTTGATAGAGATGCTTTGTGGAAGGTTATGGTGTGGGAGGTAAGTTGATAGAAGCAATGAAAAGTTTTTACCAAGGATGTAAGGCGTGTGTACGAGTAGGAAGAGAGAAAAGTAATTGGTTCCTAATTGAATGCCAGTTTGTGGCAGGGTCATGTCTCCATGGCTGTTTAATTTGTATATGGATAGGGTGATTAGGGAGGTGACTGCAAGAGTTTTGGAGAGAGGGGCAAGTATGCAGTCTGTTGTGGATGAGAGAGCTTTGGAAGTGAGTCAGTTGTCGTGAGCTGATGATACAGCGCTGGTGGCTGATTCGGGTGAGAAACTGCAGAGGTTGGTGACTGGGTTTGGTAAAGTGTGTGAAAGGAGAAATTTGAGAGTAAATGTGAATAAGATTATGAGTGGAGGGACAAGTTTATTGGGAGGTAAGTTTGAATGGAGAAAAACTGGAGGAAGTGGAGTATTTTAGATATCTAGGAGTGGATTTAGCAGCGGATGGAACCATGGAAGGAGAAGTGAGTCACAGGGTGGGGGAGGGGGCGAAGGTTCTAGGAGTATTGAAGAATGTGTGGAAGGCAAGAACTTCATCTTGAAGAGCAAAAATGGGTATGTTTGAAGGCATAACGGCTCCAACAATGTTACATGGATGCAAGGCATGGGCTATAGATAGGGTTGTGCAGAGGAGGGTGGATGTGCTGGAAATGAAATGTTTGAGGGCAGTATGTGGAATGAGGTGGTTTGATCAAGTAAGTAATTTAAGGGTAAGAGAGATGTGTGGTAATAAAACGAGTGTGGTTGAGAGAGCAGAAGAGGGCATGTTGAAGTGGTTTGGACACATGGAGAGAATGGGTTGGGAAAGATTAGCAGAGAGGATATATGTGTCAGAGGTGGAGGGAACAAGGAGAAGTGGGAGACCAAATTAGAGGTGGATGGATGGAGTGAAAAAGATTTTGAGAGATCAGGGCCTGAACACACAGGAGGGTGAAAGGCGTGCAAGGAATAGAGTGAATTGGAACGATGTGGTATACTGGGGTTGACGTGCTGTCCGTGGATTGAACCAGGGCATGTGAAGCATCTGGGGTAAACTATGGAAAGGTCTGTAGGGCCTGGATGTGGAAAGGGAGCTGTGGTTTTGATGTATTACACATGACAGAGAGACTGAGTGTGAACAAATGTGGCCATTTTGTCTTTTCCTGGCACTAACTCGCTGGAAAGGGGGGAGGTATGCTATTTCCTGTGTGGTGGAGTGTTGATGGGAATGGATGAAGGCAGCAAGTATGAATATGTACATATGTCTGTGTATGTTTATTTATGTATACATTGAAATGTATATGTCTGTATATGTGCATGTATGGATGTTTATGTATATATATATATGTGTGTATAAGTGGTTGGGCCATTCTTCTTCTGTTTCCTTGCACTACCTCACTGATAAGGGAAACAGCGATTAAGTATAATAAATAATGAATAACAATTAAGCAAATGTTTTGCCTATGAAATGCACCTACTTTTTAGCCAAAGCACTTGAAAGTCATAAAAGGACTGTAGCCAAATAAATTTCTTTCATTTTGATATCAACCAGCTTCCTGAATATAGCAAATTATTCTAATAATTCTTTACTAGTAGCTCACAATTACTAATGAATAAAGTACAATATAAAGATCCTTCATCATGTATTTAACTTTATCCAAAATATTGAGCAAAGAGTATATTGTCATAATTCATGTGCAACCCATATTCATTCATAAAAGTCCCATTACTTATCAAGATTAAATACTGTGCCTGAATGTAAGTATATTCTAATATTAGCTTTAAACAGTGTCATCCTGTCCTACAAATCCACAATTCAAGATGGTAGCTACATAACTCTATCCAGTAAGGTTAGGTATTAGTATAAATGCATTGGCCAGGTCATACACAGTTATGCATGAACGATCTTATAATTTGATAACGTATACCAGGGATGTATAATAGATTCCACTTGTAAAACTTCAGAATACAAATAGCCACTGTATCAGCAAAATCTTGCAGAATTAACAACACACTACATATCTTGTATGCAGGTCATCATTCTTTGAAGGCAGACTGTACTGACATACATAGGTCAGATCATGCAGTGCAGAATAACTTATTTGTTTCATCTCTTTGAGAAGCCTTAAAACAGAACTTGTAAACACCATCTCAGTTTAGGAATAAGAATGGTACTTCCAGATTCCACTTAATGTAAAATACCCAAGACAATAATATCTGCCTAATGACTTGTAATGGCAAATATACACTGATTGGAACCTTGCCTTGACTTTGTTACATACATATTGTATGCATAATTTCTGAGCTGTTTTACCACTCTAAGACCTGGGCTGAACCCATGACCCAAAGTCTACACTATATCTACAATACATAGTGTTCTAATCTTATAGGGAACTCCTTGTATGCTGATGATACACCTCAAACAGAACTCTTCATAGTAAGCATACGGATGACCATGATATGTTATTTAGATTCACAGTAAAGAAACTTGAGACTGCAGCTATTTTTCAAGGTAAAATATGGATTTTACTATTAAATACATTTACAGTCAGTTGATCTGTCCAAATTCCCTGGCACCAAACTTTGTTTGAAGTATAAATTTTTTTGCATTGCTGATACCAATCTTGAGATCTGAACTTTTCTGAACTATAACTGAGTGTTCTGTATACATGTAGTTTTAAATGTCATTTACTTGTGTTATTTGAAAATATACACTATATAAAGCACTTAAGAACATATAGTGTACTTGCCCAAAATTCTTCTTCATCTCTGCTTCCAAGTTTTAATACAAACAAAGGTAGATTTTGACTGTTACACAAAAGTAGGCACAGCTGAGGATAAGGTAACAGGAGAGATATCCAACAGATTTTCCATTTAATCCATGATAGAAGCTGGTGTTGTGTATAATGGCAGGTGTAACATGCTTCTTCTTTGCACCATTATACTCAGCTCTGTAATTTGGGATGTTTATTAGAAGCCAGTATAATGGCAAAAATAGCAGAAATAATGAGAAGCTTAGAGCAGTATAGACTCATATTCATTCTTTGGAATGGGGGGGAAAGAGAGAGAGAGAGAGATGCAGGAATCTTAGATATGCTGTTCTTTTTTTTCTCAGTCGCTGACAAAAGTCCTCATCAAGGCCTGGCTTTAGTTGAAATACAAAGGTCAGTGAAAGGTGTAAAAAAAAGAAGAGAATGAAAAACCTGTCATAAAATGTACCAGGTCATTTTTATAAGGAAAGGCATGAAAGGGTAGAGTTCTAAAGCTTCTAGGGAAAGAAACAGTTATCAAAACAGCCCACCCTTGAGTTGCCAACAGCCACATATTAATCATATGACACAACAGCTTCCCAAATAATTGTGTGGTCTTGCTGGTGGTGGGCTCACATGAGCTGCCAGCTCATGGGAGCAAAAACCAAAGTGATATCTATAGAGGAGGAAAAGTAAAACCAACATTGCAGCATAGGGCAAGTGGTTCAAGTTTTGAAGTAAGCCTTTGACTGCTTTCATCTCAACTTTTGTCAAGTATGGATACAGAGCTAGAACTACCCCAGATGTCAGAGTAGTGCTCCTTACAAGGACAGATCAGTCCTTGTACACTAGTTTCTTAGAGGCAGACTTAGTTATTTCCATGATATAGCTTTTCTAATATAAAGTGGATGGTCCAATAATACCAAGTATGTTCACTGGTAGAGTAAGTAATGAAAAGGTAAGAGAGAGGTGTGGAAGTAAAGAGTGTGGTTGAGAGAGCAGAAGAGGATGTGTTGAAATGGTTTGGACATATGGAGAGAATGAGTGAGGAGAGATTCACAAAGAGGATATATGTCAGAAATGGAGGGAACAAGAAGTGGGAAACCAAGTTAGAGGTGGAAGGATGGAGTGAAAAAGATTTTGAGCAACCGGGTCCTGAACATACCGGAGGGTGAGAGGCGTGTGAGGAATTGAGTGAATTGGAATGATGTGGTATACCGGGGCTGACTTGCTGTCAGTGGACTGAACAAGGGCATGTGAAATGTATGGGGTAAACCATGGAAAGGTCTAAGGAGCCTGGATGTGGATAGTGGGCTGTGATTTTGGTGCATTACACATGACAGCTAGAGACTGGGTGTGAATGAATGTGGCCTTTTTTGTCTGTTTTCCTGGCGCTACCTCGCTAAAGCAGGGGGTAGCGATGCTGTTTCTTGTGGGATGAGGTAGCGCCAGGAATGGTTGAAGGCAAGCAAGTATGAATATGTATGTGTATATATGTATATGTCTGTATGTGTATGTATATGTTGATATGTATATGTGTGTGTATGGGCATATATATATATATATATATATATATATATATATATATATATATATATATATATATATCCCCTGGGGATAGGGGATTAAGAATACTTCCCACGTATTCCCTGCGTGTCGTAGAAGGCGACTAAAAGGGGTGGGAGCGGGGGGCTGGAAATCCTCCCCTCTCGTTTTTTTTTTTAATTTTCCAAAAGACGGAACAGAGAAGGGGGCCAGGTGAGGGTATTCCCTCAAAGGCCCAGTCCTCTGTTCTTAATGCTACCTCGCTAACGCGGGAAATGGCGAATAGTTTAAAATATATATATATATATATATATATATATATATATATATATATATATATATATGTGTGTGTGTGTGTGTATATATATATTTTTTTTTTTGTCGCTGTCTCCCGCGTTTGCGAGGTAGCGCGTGTATATATATATATATATATATATATATATATATATATTTTATTTATTTATTTTGCTTTGTCGCTGTCTCCCGCGTTTGCGAGGTAGCGCAAGGAAACAGACGAAAGAAATGGCCCAACCCACCCCCATACATGTCCCCACACGCAAATATACATACCCATACATCTCAATGTGCACATATATATACACACACAGACCTATACATATATACACATGCACACAATTCACACTGTCTGCCTTTATTCATTCCCATCGCCACCTCGCCACACATGGAATAACATCCCCCTCCCCCTCATGTGTGCGAGGTAGCGCTAGGAAAAGACAACAAAGGCCCCATTCGTTCACACTCAGTCTCTGGCTGTCATGCAATAATGCACGAAACCACAGCTCCCTTTCGACATCCAGGTCCCACACAACTTTCCATGGTTTATCCCAGACGCTTCACATGCCCTGATTCAATCCATTGACAACACGTCGACCCCGGTATACCACATCGATCCAACTCACTCTATTCCTTGCCCGCCTTTCACCCTCCTGCATGTTCAGGCCCTGATCACTCAAAATCTTTTTCACTCCATCTTTCCACCTCCAATTTGGTCTCCCACTTCTCCTCGTTCCCTCCACCTCTGACACATATATCCTCTTGGTCAATCTTTCCTCACTTATTCTCTCCATGTGCCCAAACCATTTCAGAACACCCTCTTCTGCTCTCTCAACCATGCTCTTATTTCCACACATCTCTCTTACCCTTTCATTACTTACTCAATCAAACCACCTCACACCACATATTGTCTTCAAACATCTCATTTCCAGCACATCCACCCTCCTCCGCACAACTCTATCTATAGCCCATGCCTTGCAACCATATAACATTGTTGGAACCACTGTTCCTTCAAACATACCCATTTTTGCTTTCCAAGATAACGTTCTTGACTTCCACACATTTTTCAACGCTCCCAGAACTTTCGCCCCCTACCCCACCCTATGATTCACTTCCGCTTCCATGGTTTCATCTGCTGCCAAATCCACTCCCAGATATCTTAAAACACTTCACTCCCTCCAGTTTTTCTCCATTCAAGCTTACCTCCCAATTGACTTGTTCCTCAACCCTACTGTACCTAATAACCTTGCTCTTATTCACATTTACTCTCAGCTTTCTTCTTTCACACACTTTACCAAACTCAGTCACCAGCTTCTGCAGTTTCTCACATGAATCAGCCACCAGCGCTGTATCATTAGCGAACAACAGCTGACTCACTTCCCAAGCTCTCTCATCCACAACAGACTGCATACTTTCCCCTCTTTCCAAAACTCTTGCATTCACCTCCCTAACAACCCCATCCATAAACAAATTAAACAACCATGGAGGCATCGTGCACCCCTGCCACAAACCAACATTCACTGAAAACCAATCACTTTCCTCTCTTCCTACACGTACACATGCCTTACGTCCTCGATAAAAACTTTTCACTGCTTCTAACAACTTACCTCCCACACCATATATTCTTAATACCTTCCACAGAGCATCTCTATCAACTCTATCATATTCCTTCTCCAGATCCATAAATGCTACATACAAATCCATTTGCTTTTCTAAGTATTTCTCATACATTCTTCAAAGCAAACACCTGATCCACACATCCTCTACCACTTCTGAAACCACACTGCTCTTCCCCAATCTGATGCTCTGTACATGCCTCTCAATCAATACCTTCCCATATAACTTCCCAGGAATACTCATCAAACTTATACCTCTGTAATTTGAGCACTCACTCTTATCCCCTTTGCCTTTGTACAATGGCACTATGCAAGCATTCCACCTATCCTCATACATATGTGTGTGAGTGGATAGGCCATTCTTTGTTTCCTGGTGGTACCATACTGATGCAGGAAATGGTGATCAGTTATAATAAAAAAATGAAGATAAATATTCATTGAGTAAAGAGGTGAAATTACAGATCTGTCAAAGGAGAGAGGAAAGTTGTTGGGAATATTCAATAGAGAGATGGGCAGAAACTGGGTCTTGGGAGCATTAACCTTAACCAGATTTCATCCATCCCAATGAGGTACCCTAGCCTAGTCTTAGTTTATTAAGGAAGTCATGTGGAGAAGAGATGCAGATCAAGTGAGAGAGGGAGCAGAATTGAAGGATGTGGAGGAATGCACTGTTGAGTTGTCAGCACATGAGTGCATTTGGTTATTTGTAGAAGAAAGGAAATCATTTATGAAAAGGAGGAAAAATGTAGGAGACAGGACAGATCCTTGAGGGACACCAATGTTGATGGAGAAGGGGGAAGAGGCTATATATCAACAATCACAGAGGTAGATCAGCCTGAGAGGAAACTAGGCATGAGGGAGCAAAGTGAAGAAGGAAAGCCAAAAGAGGGGAGCTCAGATATGACACCCTGATGCCAAGTACATAGGATTCCCCCAAATCTCTCAGGGATGATGACCAGATATTAGTAAACTAGGAAAGAATATCACCAATGGGTCCCACCTTGTGGAACCCATACTGGTGATCAGAGAGAAGATTGTGAGATTCAAGATGTCTTAAGGATATGGGAATTGAGGAGGGATTCAATGGCTCTGGAAATGGTACAGGTCAAGGCATCACATTGATAGTTAGATGGGTTAGAGAGGCCACCCTTCGTAGGGATTCATGCTACCAAGAAGAAGGAAATGTTTTAGTTTTTAACCAGAAACAGATCAGATGAGCACGCACAAGTGCAAGTTCAGAGGCACACTCTTTCAGTACATGGGGATGGAGATTTTTGATATTCTCAGACTCTGGATATTTGGCTGGAGAAATACCCATAACTCTAGCTATAACAGTTACTTTGAATATGAAATATAATCTATAGTGATACCCATGATGGCATACTCTGAAACACTGTCGAGACTAAATGTTTATCTACCATCATTTCGTCCAAAAATGACACGAATTCTTGGACAGTATGTGTTTGCCACCTGTTTAAACATCGTGTAGTAAACCTTTAACTGGCTAGATCGTTTTGAGTGATGTTTATTTGGATGACTGAAAATATACCAAAATATACCAAAGAAAGACTATTTAGTCCTTTTAGAAAGTGAAGTAGCTGGCATAAAACACCTGCCTAATGCAGCTTAGTGGAAATACACTTAGTAAACTGAACTGGAAGTTGTGGTGGGGTGGATGGGGAACGAAAGGATTGTTAGTGATGTGATTGGGGTAGAGAGTAGTGGTGTAGGTAGGAAAAGAAGAATTATTGTGGTAAGAAGGAACCAGTGGTGGTGTTGGTATTGGGAGAAGTGAGCAGTGTTAACATGGAGAGGGGAAGGCTATGCAGTGATGGGATTGGTGAGGAGGGAGGGAGTGGTGATGGCATGGGTTGGGGAGGGAGAAAACACTGTTGGCTTGGGTAGTAGAGGTAGTCTTGTTGCCAAGCCATCCATACTAGGCCGAAAATTGCTGTTTATTAGTTAACTCCCTTTGACATCAACTGACTTGTGATAGCGTGATTTTTAACAGGAATAGTTTTCTTTATGACAGAAAACAAATGTTTGAAGAATTGTTTTTAAGTCTTGGATATTAATAATGGGTTACTCAACCACAAGAATAATCAAACTATTCAAATAGACACCATCATGTGTCAAGGCTGTGCCCCCAGAAGTATAGATTTATTTTTTATTATTTAGAATCTGCTTTGCTTGTACTACTTTTTATCACTTTTAGATGAGTAAAATACATTGATAATCTTGTTTTTATTGTTATTGCTTTTAAGTAGTTGAACTAATGCTACTAGACTCAGCCTGCTTGAGTCACATTGAAAGTGAAAAGTCACATGAGGTGGAATTGGATCATTGGGAATACAGTCGCTTCAAGAAATTCTCACTCCAAAGGAGTGTACATTTCCCTGCTACTGGAAGTTTTGCTGCCTTGGGGTGCAGGAGCCTTGGGAAAGGTACTGGATAACACTAAGACTCATAGAAATTGGTCATGTGATTATGAAATAAAGTTATAAAGTGGTTAAACGAAGTTTGAAGATTTTTCTAATTTATATTTTTGAAAAGTATTATTGTACTATGTTAGTTTACAGGGCTCCTGCAACTTCAAGACTCTAATATAATTAGTAGCAGGGAAAGGATGCACAACTCTGGGGTAAGAATATCTTCAATGAGACTGCCTTCACTTTCATCATCTAATGATGATACAGCTATGCTTAAGGTGACTTATCTCTTGCATTGTAGCCATAAGGGAGTTGTTCATTAATACCACCAGTATATTATTCAAACAAAATAAATTATTAGATTATGAATAAGTACCATATGCATCACAGGTCAATTGAAGGCTAAATCCAACAGTCAATTTTTTCTAACATCTGTTTGATATAATCTTGATATAGCATGCTTTTACCTTTTTTTTTTTTTATCACTTAGACCAGAATAAATTAAATGTTTACTTTTAAAGCATGTGTTCATGTCAACAGTAATTTTTGTGGGATAAAAGTCTAATACTAACAGTACCCAATTACATTCCTGGGAATGTTTTTTGAAGCTAAATCATCAAGAAAGTGTGAAATTATTAATCTGTTTTATGATTTAACCATTTTTAATCCCTGGGGATAGGGGAGAAAGAATACTTCCCACGTATTCCCTGCGTGTCGTAGAAGGCGACTAAAAGGGGAGGGAGCGGGTGGCTGGAAATCCTCCCCTCTCGTTTTTTTTTTTTTAATTTTCCAAAAGAAGGAACAGAGAAGGGGGCCAGGTGAGGATTTTCCCTCTAAGGCCCAGTCCTCTGTTCTTAACGCTACCTCGCAAATGCGGGAAATGGCGAATTGTATGAAAAAAAAAATGATTTAACCAAATTTTGCGTGAATTATGTTCATCAAAGAAGAAGGCAGAAGTTGTTTAGAATATATTGTACAACAGTTTTACAAAGGTAAGATTATGATCATGATAGTGATGTTGAGACAAAGAAGTGGAAGGCCCTGATGTTAGAGTTAGGCTTAACCTCTGGTGTTGTGCTACGATGACTGAATATATTTTCCTGATATATAATACTGTACTTTCTTTTCAAATATTTGTCACTTGTCTTATTTCAAGCTTTCTTTTTTATGAAGATCATAAAGGATTATGTTCATATTGTTTCCATCAACTGTCCATTTATCTCAGCCCATATCTCTGATTCCTGTTTCTTAAGGGAACTCCCATCAAAGAAGTTGCCACAGCAAGAGTCTAACAAGTACCTGTCCATGCATGCCTCCCCCACATACACCATTCCATGCATTCCTGTACTATTTCTCTCTCTCTCCAGTACTCTTCCACTGTATTTTCCCCTGTCACAGATGGTCCTTTCACACTCACCCCTTTAACTGTTCTGTCATACACTCTTCTTTTTAACTCCCTATCTTGCATTCTTTCCTCATGCCCAAACTACCTCAAGGTATTATGTTTCACCCACTCCACAATTCATTCCCTTTGCATTCTCTGCTACACCACATCTCTCATACACTCCCTCATTTCTTTCTTCATTCTATCTAGTCATACCACATGCCCCTCTCAAATAGCTCATTTCCATAGTTTGGATTCTTGACCTCTGTGACTCTGTCCATTGTTTCAGCTGCATAGGTCAGGCTTGGGAGAACTATGCTGTCCCTTAACCCTTTCTTCTCTTCCAAACTTACACGTCTACCTTACATAATTCTATTAAGGGACCCAGTGACTTTTCGACCTTGTATTGCTCTCTCCCCTGTTTTGCCTTCCATATCACCAAACTTACCCAAATAGCTGCTAAATACTTGAATTCTCTCACCTCTTCCTGTCTTTCTCCTCCCATTTCTATAACACATTTTAGTACACTTTCATCTGTCACTGTATAGGGCTTTGCAAAATCCATACTTTCAGTCTGTTTCCATTCATACATCAACACTTTACTCTTACTCTCATTTGCCAATGCTTATGCACATCATAAAAGACACTTAAAAGCTTCTGCAACTAAGTACCATACCTCACTATCATACTTTATCTTTGCACCCACTTTCTCTAGTTTTTTCTTCTCTCTTATCACTCCATCCATAAATATGTTGAAAAGCCAAGGTGACACGACTGAAAATTTTTCTCAACTCTCCATCCACTCTTATACATGCATTTCCTCCTCTATAGAAGGCTTTCACACCATCCAACAGTTGTCTTCCTACCCCCATAAATCCTTAACACATCCCATACAGCATTTCACTCAACTCTGTCATACACTTTTTCCAGATTCATAAAAGCTACATACAACTTCATACCATCACTAATTACCTTTCCACAGCCATTTTCACCTAAAAAATCTAATCCATACCTCCCCTACCTTTCCTGAGAATCTCTTGCACCTTACTCATTCTACATTCAGTCACTTCTATCACTCTATCATTGAAGACTCTTGCATACACTTATCCTGGTATATTTAGCAGACTTATTCCCATATAATTGCTACACTCATCTGTAACACCTTTTCTTTGAAACTGTATTAAGACATTTATCTGATCTGTTCTCAATAAGCCTTGGTGTCACTTGACCAAGTCCAATTCTTTCTGATATGACTTTCTGCTTTCAGTTTATTTCAGTTTATTTCACATTTATTTTCATTGCTGTATCACATTCCATTTCTTTTCCATTTCTTTGAGGGAATAATTGGTATACATGGGGTGTTCAGTGTTGTAAATGGAAATGGTGAAGAGCTTGTAGATTTATGTGCTGAAAAAGGACTGGTGATTGGGAATACCTGGTTTAAAAAGCGAGATATACATAAGTATAAGTATGTGAGTAGGAGAGATGGCCAGAGAGCGTTATTGGATTACGTGTTAATTGACAGGCGCGCGAAAGAGAGACTTTTGGATGTAAATGTGCTGAGAGGTGCAACTGGAGGGATGTCTGATCATTATCTTGTGGAGGCTAAGGTGAAGATTTGTATGGGTTTTCAGAAAAGAAGAGTGAATGTTGGGGTGAAGAGGGTGGTGAGAGTAAGTGAGCTTGGGAAGGAGACTTGTGTGAGGAAGTACCAGGAGAGACTGAGGACAGAATGGAAAAAGGTGAGAACAATGGAAGTAAGGGGAGTGGGGGAGGAATGGGATGTATTTTGGGAATCAGTGATGGATTGCGCAAAAGATGCTTGTGGCATGAGAAGCGTGGGAGGTGGGTTGATTAGAAAGGGTAGTGAGTGGTGGGATGAAGAAGTAAGATTATTAGTGAAAGAGAAGAGAGAGGCATTTGGACGATTTTTGCAGGGAAAAAATGCAATTGAGTGGGAGATGTATAAACGAAAGAGACAGGAGGTCAAGAGAAAGGTGCAAGAGGTGAAAAAGAGGGCAAATGAGAGTTGGGGTGAGAGAGTATCATTGAATTTTAGGGAGAATAAAAAGATGTTCTGGAAGGAGGTAAATAAAATGCGTAAGACAAGGGAGCAAATGGGAACTTCAGTGAAGGGCGCTAATGGGGAGGTGATAACAAGTAGTGGTGATGTGAGAAGGAGATGGAGTGAGTATTTTGAAGGTTTGTTGAATGTTTTTGATGATAGAGTGGCAGATATAGGGTGTCTTGGTCGAGGTGGTGTGCAAAGTGAGAGGGTTGGGGAAAATGATTTGGTAAACAGAGAAGAGGGAGTAAAAGCTTTGCGGAAGATGAAAGCGGCAAGGCAGCAGGTTTGGATGGCAGTGCAGTGGAATTTATTAAAAAAGGGGGTGACTGTATTGTTGACTGGTGGGTAAGGTTATTTAATGTATGTATGACTCATGGTAAGGTGCCTGAGGATTGGCGGAATGCATGCATAGTGCCATTGTACAAAGGCAAAGGGGATAAGAGTGAGTGCTCAAATTACAGAGGTATAAGTTTGTTGGGTATTGACTGAGAGGGTGAAGGCATGTACAGAGCATCAGATTGGGGAAGAGCAGTGTAGTTTCAGAAGTGGTAGAGGATGTGTGGATCAGGTGTTTGCTTTGAAGAATGTATGTGAGAAATACTTAGAAAAGCAAATGGATTTGTATGTAGCATTTATGGATCTGGAGAAGGCATATGATAGAGTTGATAGAGATGCTCTGTGGAAGGTATTAAGAATATATGGTGTGCGTGGCAAGTTGTTGGAAGCAGTGAAAAGTTTTTATCGAGGATGTATGGCATGTGTACGTGTAGGAAGAGAGGAGAGTGATTGGTTCTCAGTGAATGTAGGTTTGCGGCAGGGGTGTGTGATGTCTCCATGGTTGTTTAATTTGTTTATGGATGTGGTTGTTAGGGAGGTGAATGCAAGAGTTTTGGAAAGAGGGGCAAGTATGAAGTCTGTTGGGGATGAGAGAGCTTGGGAAGTGAGTCAGTTGTTGTTCGCTGATGATACAGCGCTGGTGGCTGATTCATGTGAGAAACTGCAGAAGCTGGTGACTGAGTTTGGTAAAGTGTGTGAAGAAGAAAGTTAAGAGTAAATGTGAATAAGAGCAAGGTTATTAGGTACAGTAGGGTTGAGGGTCAAGTCAATTGGGAGGTGAGTTTGAATGGAGAAAAACTGGAGGAAGTGAAGTGTTTTAGATATCTGGGAGTGGATCTGGCAGCGGATGGAACCATGGAAGCGGAAGTGGATCATAGGGTGGGGGAGGGGGCGAAAATTCTGGGGGCCTTGAAGAATGTGTGGAAGTCGAGAACATTATCTCGGAAAGCAAAAATGGGTATGTTTGAAGGAATAGTGGTTCCAACAATATATATATATATATATATATATATATATATATTTTTTTTGTTTTCATACTATTCGCCATTTCCCGCGTTTGCGAGGTAGCGTTAAGAACAGAGGACTGGGCCTTAGAGTGAAAATCCTCACCTGGCCCCCTTCTCTGTTCCTTCTTTTGGAAAAAAAAAAAAACGAGAGGGGAGGATTTCCAGCCACCCGCTCCCTCCCCTTTTAGTCGCCTTCTACGACACGCAGGGAATACGTGGGAAGTATTCTTTCTCCCCTATCCCCAGGGATAGTATATATATATATATATATATATATATATATATATATATATATATATATTCTTTCTTTCCTTTTAAACTTCGCCATTTCCCGCGTTAGCGAGGTAGCGTTAAGAACAGAGGACTGGGCCTTTTTTTTGAATATCCTCACCTGGCCCCCTCTGTTCCTTCTTTTGGAAAAATAAAAAAAAAAAAAAATACGAGAGGGGAGGATTTCCAGCCCCCCGCTCCCTCCCCTTTTAGTCACCTTCTACGACACACAGGGAATACGTGGGAAGTATTCTTAATCCCCTATCCCCAGGGATAATATGTATATATATATATATATATATATATATATATATATATATATATATATATATATATATATATATATATATATATTTTTTTTTTGCTTTGTCACTGTCTCCCGCGTTTGCGAGGTAGCGCAAGGAAACAGACGAAAGAAATGGCCCAACCCACCCCCATACACATGTATATACATACGTCCACACACGCAAATATACATACCTACACAGCTTTCCATGGTTTACCCCAGACGCTTCACATGCCCTGATTCAATCCACTGACAGCACGTCAACCCGGTATTAGAAATGCTGTGCGTTGGGCCATTCCTCGTCTGTTTCCTTGCACCACCTCACTAACATGGGAGATGGTGGTAAAGTATAAAAAAAAAAATTAAATATACATATGTATTTGAATTTCTAAAAGGGGAAACAGGAGTCAAAGTGGGGAGTGCTCGTCCTCCTTGAAGCCTCAGATTGGGGTGTCTGAATGTGTGTGGATGTAACCAAGATGAGAAGAACAGAGATTGGTAGTATGTTAGAGGAAAGGAACCTGGATGTTTTGGCTCTCAGTGAAACGAAGCTCAAGGGTAAAGGGGAAAAGTGGTTTGGGAAGTGTCTTGGGAGTAAAGTCAGGGGTTGATGAGAGGACAAGAGGAACCAGTTGTAGGAGTATGTGATAGAATGTAAGAAAGTAAATTTTAGATTGATGTGGGTAAAACTTAAAGTGGATGGAGAGAGATGGGTGATTATTGGTGTCTATGCACCTGGTCATGACAAGAAAGATCATGAGAAGCAAGTGTTTTGGGAGCAGCTGGGTGAGTCTGTTAACAGATTTGATGCACGAGACTGGGTGATGGGTGATTTGAATACGAAGGCGAGTAATGTGGCAGTTGATGGTATAATTGATGCACATGGGGTGTTCAGTGTTGTAAACGGAAATGGTGAAGAGCTTGGTGATTGGGGATACCTAGTTTAAAAAGACAGGTATACATCAAGTATATGTATGTGAGTAGGAAAGATGGTCAAAAGGCATTATTGGATTACATGTTAATTGATAAGTGTGTAAGAGAGACTTGTGGATGTTAATGTTCTGAGAGGGGCAGCTGGAGGGATGTTTGATCACTATCTTATGGAGGCAAAAGGTGAAGATTTGTACAGGTTTCCAGAAAAGAAGAGAGAATGTTGGGGAGAAGAGAGTAGTGAGAATAAGTGAGCTTGGAAAGGAGATTTGTGTGAGGGAGTACTAGGAGAGATTGAGTGTAGAATGGCAAAAGGTGAGAGCAAATGACGTGGGGGAGGAATGGGATGTATTTAGGGAAGCAGTGATGGCTTGTGCACAAGATGCATGTGGCTTGAGAAAGGCGGGAGTTGTGCAGATTAGAAAGGGTAGTGAATGGTGGGATGAAGAAGTAAGGTTGTTAGTGAAAGAAAAGAGAGAGGTGTTTGGATGATTCTTGCAGGAAAGTAGTGCAAAATACTGGGAGATGTATAAAAGAAAGCAGTTGGAGGTCAAGAGAATGGTGCAAGAGGTGAAAAAGAGGGCAAATGAGAGTTGGAGTGAGAGAGTATCATAAAATTTCAGGGAGAATAAAAAGATGTTTTTGAAGGAGGTAAATAAGGTGCATAAGACAAGAGAACAAATGGAAACATCGGTGAAGGGGGCAATTGGGGAGATAATAATAAGTAGTGATGAAGTGAGGAGATGGAGGGAGTATTTTGAAGGTTTCTTGAATGTGTTTGATGATAGAGTGGTAGATATTGGGTATTGAAGTGGAATTTATTAAAAAAGGGGGTGACTGTGTTGCTGATTGGTTGGTAAGGATATTCAATGAATGTATGGATCATGGTGAGTGTTCAAATTACACAGGCATAAGTTTGTTAAGTATTCGTGGGAAATTATGTGGGAGGGTATTGATTGAAAGGGTAAAGGCATGTACAGAGCGTATTGATTGAGAGGGTAAAGGCATGTACAGAGCATCAGATTGGGGAAGAGCAGTGTGGTTTCAGAAGTGGTAGAGGATGTGTGGATCAGGTGTTTGCTTTGAATTTTTTTTTTTTTTTTTTTTTTTTTTTTTTTATACTTTGTCGCTGTCTCCCGCGTTTGCGAGGTAGCGCAAGGAAACAGACGAAAGAAATGGCCCAACCCCCCCCATACACAAGTACATACACACGTCCACACACGCAAATATACATACCTACACAGCTTTCCATGGTTTACCCCGGACGCTTCACATGCCTTGATTCAATCCACTGACAGCACGTCAACCCCTGTATACCACATCGCTCCAATTCACTCTATTCCTTGCCCTCCTTTCACCCTCCTGCATGTTCAGGCCCCGATCACACAAAATCCTTTTCACTCCGTCTTTCCACCTCCAATTTGGTCTCCCTCTTCTCCTCGTTCCCTCCACCTCCGACACATATATCCTCTTGGTCAATCTTTCCTCACTCATTCTCTCCATGTGCCCAAACCATTTCAAAACACCCTCTTCTGCTCTCTCAACCACGCTCTTTTTATTTCCACACATCTCTCTTACCCTTACGTTACTTACTCGATCAAACCACCTCACACCACACATTGTCCTCAAACATCTCATTTCCAGCACATCCATCCTCCTGCGCACAACTCTATCCATAGCCCACGCCTCGCAACCATACAACATTGTTGGAACCACTATTCCTTCAAACATACCCATTTTTGCTTTCCGGGATAATGTTCTCGACTTCCACACATTTTTCAAGGCTCCCAAAATTTTCGCCCCCTCCCCCACCCTATGATCCACTTCCGCTTCCATGGTTCCATCCGCTGACAGATCCACTCCCAGATATCTAAAACACTTCACTTCCTCCAGTTTTTCTCCATTCAAACTCACCTCCCAATTGACTTGACCCTCAACCCTACTGTACCTAATAACCTTGCTCTTATTCACATTTACTCTTAACTTTCTTCTTCCACACACTTTACCAAACTCCGTCACCAGCTTCTGCAGTTTCTCACATGAATCCGCCACCAGCGCTGTATCATCAGCGAACAACAACAGACTCACTTCCCAAGCTCTCTCATCCCCAACAGACTTCATACTTGCCCCTCTTTCCAAGACTCTTGCATTTACCTCCCTAACAACCCCATCCATAAACAAATTAAACAACCATGGAGACATCACACACCCCTGCCGCAAACCTACATTCACTGAGAACCAATCACTCTCCTCTCTTCCTACACGTACACATGCCTTACATCCTCGATAAAAACTTTTCACTGCTTCTAACAACTTGCCTCCCACACCATATATTCTTAATACCTTCCACAGAGCATCTCTATCAACTCTATCATATGCCTTATCCAGATCCATAAATGCTACATACAAATCCATTTGCTTTTCTAAGTATTGAAAAATGTACATGAGAAATACTTGGAAAAACAGATGGATTTGTATGGAGCATTTATGAATCTGGAGAAGGCATATGATAGGAATGATAGAGATGCTTTATGGAAGGTTTTAAGAGTATATGGTGTGAGAGGTAAGTTGACAGAAGCAGTGAAAAGTTTTTACCAAGGATGTAAGGTATGTGTACGAGTAGAAAGAGAGGAGAGTGATTGGTTCCCAGTGAATGTCGGTTTGTGACTGGGGTGCATGATGTTGTTAAATTTGTTTATGGATTATGGTTAGGGAGGTGACTGGAAGAGTTTTGGAGAGATGGGCGAGTATGCAGTCTTTTGTGGATGAGAGGGCTTGGGAAGTGACTTAGTTGATGTTCGCTGATGATACAGCACTAGTGGCTGATTCTGTTGAGAAACTGCAGAGGTTGTTGAGTGAGTTTAGTAAAGTGTATGAAAGGAGAAAATTGAGAATAAATGTGAATAAGAGCAAGGTTATTAGGTTCAGTAGGGTTGAGGGACAAGTTAACTGGGAGGTAAGTTTGAATGGAGAAAAACTGGAGGAAGAGAAGTGTTTTAGATACCAGGGAGTGGATTTAGCAGCGGATGGAACCATGGAAGCAGTGAGTCACAGGGTGGGGAAGGGGATGAAGGTTCTGGGAGCATTGAAGAATGTGTGGAAGGTGAGAACGTTATCTCGGAAAGCAAAAATGGGTATGTTTGAAGGAATAGTGGTTCCAACAGTGTTTTATGGTTGCAAGGCTTGGGCTATAGATAGGGTTGTACGGGGGAGGGTGGATGTGTTGGAAATGAATATTTGACGACAAAATGTGGTGTGCGGTGGTTTGATCATGTAAGTAATGAAAGGGTAAGAGAGATGTGTGGTAATAAAAAGAGTATGGTTGAGAGAGCAAAAGAGGGTGTGTTGAAATGGTTTGGATATTTGGAGGGAATGAGTGAGGAATGATTGACAAAGAGGATATATGTGTCAGAGGTGGAGGGAACGAGGAGAAGTGGGAGACTAAATTGGAGGTGGAAAGATGGAGTGAAAAAGATTTTGAGTGATCGGGGCCTGAACATGCAGGAGGGTGAAAGGCATGCAAGGAATAGAGTGGATTGGAACAATGTGGTATACTGGGGCCCACGTGCTGTCAGTGGATTGAACCAGGGCATGTGAAGTGTCTGAGGTAAACTATGGAAAGTTTTGTGGGGCCTGGATGTGGAAAAGGAGCTGTGGTTTTGGTGCATTATACATGACAGCTAGAAACTGAGTGTGAACGAATGTGGCCTTTGTTGTCTTTTCCTAGCGCCACCTCGCCCACATGCGGGGGGAGGGGGTTTTCATTTCATGTGTGATGGGGTGGTGACGGGAATGAATAAGGGCAGACTATGAATTATGTACATGTGTATATATGTATATGTCTGTGTGTGTATATATATATGTATACGTTGAGATGTGTAGGTATGTATATGTGCGTGTGGATGTGTATGTATATACGTGTATGTGGGTGGGTTGGACCATTCTTTTGTCTGTTTCCTTGCGCTACCTAGCTAGCACAGGAGACAGCGACAAAGTATAATAAAAAAAAATATATATAATGCACATAGAATTGAATAAGACAGCATATTTACACCATAGAATATTTAGAGCTATTAATCTCCTTGTTTATGTTCTCTAATTTTCTCAGTATTATTCTACCATTCAGTGGATGCTTAAACACCAGTTGGCCATAGTCCATCATTTATTACATTCAAGCTTTTCCTTTCACAGACGCATCATCACTCATCATGAACAACAATATGGTAGGTTGCTCCAGAAGTTTGAATCGTACCTATGTGGTATATGAGTACCGATGTAAAATTGGGGACTGTCAGCCCAACCACATAAACAATATTGGACATACAATCTGCATCTTGAGCTGCTGCCTTTTGCTTCACTTACAAAAAGGTGGAATCAAACATCATCATGAACAAAAGCAAGGAACAAGACTAACGAGGGAGATCGTACTGAATAATACCAGAATTATCACTAGTTGCAGTGACCAGAGGAGACTACAAATATTAGAAGCCATTCACATGAGAAAGAAAGCACCTGTCATCAACATTCAGACAAACATGATCACCACCATACAGCTCTTTGATGGCCCACCAATAGGATGTAGATGGATGGGACACGTCATTGATCAACCAAGTCCACTGCTGCTGGGCATCAGGAACAAGGAAGGTCCAGTGTTACAAAGGTCTGAGGGAATCAGATAAGCCCAACCTGACCTCAGCTTCACATCCGGAAAATAACATCTCGCTTGGCCCTTTTTACTGTATTTAGTGATGGACTTTCTTATGTAGTAATGTTCTGTGATTTCCTTGGCTGTAAGTTTCTATTTTTCTGTTTCCATATGTTATATTTAGATTGAACTACCCTTTATGAGATTTATTAATTTGTTTAGTGTTCCCTTACTTTTAAGTGCTATGTGCAGTGTTTTTCTGAGTGGCTTTAAATTTTGTTTGCATTTTACCTTTCTTATTTAAGTTTTGTGATGCAGTTTTTCCTCTCATTTCAGATTTCTGAAGATGCCTCTGTGAAGGTGAAAGCTTAAATGTAGTAAGTGATGGACTACAGACAAGTGGTGTGTGAGCACCCAGTTAATGGTAGAATAATCCTGAGAAAATTAGAGAACATGAGAAAGAAGATTAATAACTCTAAATATCTGTCATAATCAGTCATATGTGCATTAGAGAAAACCTGCACCCAGCATACCTCGCAAACGCGGGAGACAGCAAAAAAAAAAAAAAAAAAAAAAAAAAAAGGGGGAGGTGATAACAAGTAGTGGTGATGTGAGAAGGAGATGGAGTGAGTATTTTGAAGGTTTGTTGAATGTGTTTGATGATAGAGTGGCAGATATAGGGTGTTTTGGTCGAGGTGGTGTGCAAAGTGAGAGGGTTAGGGAAAATGATTTGGTAAACAGAGAAGAGGTAGTGAAAGCTTTGCGGAAGATGAAAGCCGGCAAGGCAGCAGGTTTGGATGGTATTGCAGTGGAATTTATTAAAAAAGGGGGTGACTGTATTGTTGACTGGTTGGTAAGGTTATTTAATGTATGTATGACTCATGGTGAGGTGCCTGAGGATTGGCGGAATGCGTGCATAGTGCCATTGTACAAAGGCAAAGGGGATAAGAGTGAGTGCTCAAATTACAGAGGTATAAGTTTGTTGAGTATTCCTGGTAAATTATATGGGAGGGTATTGATTGAGAGGGTGAAGGCATGTACAGAGCATCAGATTGGGGAAGAGCAGTGTGGTTTCAGAAGTGGTAGAGGATGTGTGGATCAGGTGTTTGCTTTGAAGAATGTATGTGAGAAATACTTAGAAAAGCAAATGGATTTGTATGTAGCATTTATGGATCTGGAGAAGGCATATGATAGAGTTGATAGAGATGCTCTGTGGAAGGTATTAAGAATATATGGTGTGGGAGGAAAGTTGTTAGAAGCAGTGAAAAGTTTTTATCGAGGATATAAGGCATGTGTACTTGTAGGAAGAGAGGAAAGTGATTGGTTCTCAGTGAATGTAGGTTTGCGGCAGGGGTGTGTGATGTCTCCATGGTTGTTTAATTTGTTTATGGATGGGGTTGTTAGGGAGGTAAATGCAAGAGTTTTGGAAAGAGGGGCAAGTATGAAGTCTGTTGGGGATGAGAGAGCTTGGGAAGTGAGTCAGTTGTTGTTCGCTGATGATACAGCGCTGGTGGCTGATTCATGTGAGAAACTGCAGAAGCTGGTGACTGAGTTTGGTAAAGTATGTGGAAGAAGAAAGTTAAGAGTAAATGTGAGTAAGAGCAAGGTTATTAGGTACAGTAGGGTTGAGGGTCAAGTCAATTGGGAGGTGAGTTTGAATGGAGAAAAACTGGAGGAAGTGAAGTGTTTTAGATATCTGGGAGTGGATCTGGCAGTGGATGGAACCATGGAAGCGGAAGTGGATCATAGGGTGGGGGAGGGGGCGAAAATTCTGGGGGCCTTGAAGAATGTGTGGAAGTCGAGAACATTATCTCGGAAAGCAAAAATGGGTATGTTTGAAGGAATAGTGGTTCCAACAATGTTGTATGGTTGCGAGGCATGGGCTATGGATAGAGTTGTGCGCAGGAGGATGGATGTGCTGGAAATGAGATGTTTGAGGACAATGTGTGGTGTGAGGTGGTTTGATCGAGTGAGTAACGTAAGGGTAAGAGAGATGTGTGGAAATAAAAAGAGCGTGGTTGAGAGAGCAGAAGAGGGTGTTTTGAAGTGGTTTGGGCACATGGAGAGAATGAGTGAGGAAAGATTGACCAAGAGGATATATGTGTCGGAGATGGAGGGAACGAGGAGAAGAGGGAGACCAAATTGGAGGTGGAAAGATGGAGTGAAAAAGATTTTGTGTGATCGGGGCCTGAACATGCAGGAGGGTGAAAGGAGGGCAAGGAATAGAGTGAATTGGAGCGATGTGGTATACCGGGGTTGACGTGCTGTCAGTGGATTGAATCAAGGCATGTGAAGCGTCTGGGGTAAACCATGGAAAGCTGTGTAGGTATGTATATTTGCGTGTGTGGACGTATGTATATACATGTGTATGGGGGGGGGTTGGGCCGTTTCTTTCGTCTGTTTCCTTGCGCTACCTCGCAAACGCGGGAGACAGCGACAAAGTATAATAAAAAAAAAAATAATATATATATATATATATATATATATATATATATATTTTTCTTTTTCAAACATATTCGCCATTTCCAGCGTTGGCGAGGTAGCGCTAGGACCAACTGAGCCTTAGAGGGAACATCCTCACTTGGCCCCCATCTCTGTCCCTTCTTTTGGAAAACTGAAAACGAGAGGGGAGGATTTCCAGCCCCCTACTCCCTCCCCTTTAATCACCTTCTATGACATGCAGGGAATACATGTGAAGCACTCTTTCTCCCGTCCCCAGAATGTGTGGAAGGTGAGAACATTATCTCGGAGAGCAAAAATGGATATGTTTGAAGGAATAGTGGTTCCAACAATGTTATATGGTTGCGAGGCATGGGCTATAGATAAGGTTGTGCGGAGGAGGGTGGATGTGTTGGAAATGAAATGTTTGAGGACAATATGTGGTGGTTTGATCAAGTAAGTAATGAAAGGGTAAGAGAGATGTGTGGTAATAAAAAAGAGTGAGTTTGAGAGAGCAGAAGAGGGTGTATTGAAATGGTTTGGTCACGTGGAGAGAATGAGTAAGGAAAGAGTGACAAAGAGGATATAAGTGTCAGAGTTGAAGGGAACAATAAGTGGTAGACCAAATTGGAGGTGGAAGGATGCAGTGAAAAAGATTTTGAGTGGTAGTGCACGTTCATATGCACTATATTCCTATATATATATATACCTCCGTGTTGTAGTTAGGTTCTATAAAATGCCATCTGCTGGTTGTGTGAGGCTATGGGAGATGACCAGTGGAGACCCCGTTGCTCACCAACTTGAGACAAAGGCTATTCAATAACATAGTACTCGAATAGTCATTTCCCTTTTAGGTGTGATCATACTGGGGTCAACATGCTGTCAATGGACTGAATCAGTCATGTGAAGCATTTTGGGTAAACTATGGAAAGGTCTGAGGGGCCTGGATGTGGATAGGGAGCTGTGGTTTTGGTGCATTACAAATGACAGCTAGAGACTGAGTGTGAGCGAATGTGGCCTTTTTTGTCTGTTTTCCTGACACTACCTCACTGGAGCGGGGAGTAGCGATGTTATTTCCTGTGTGGCATGGTAGCAACAGGAATGGATGAAGGCAAGCAAGTTTGAGTGTGTACATGTGTATATATGTTTGTGTCTGTGTATGTATGGGCATTTCTGTATATATGTATGTGTGTAGATATGAGTGGATGGGCCATTCGTTGTCTGTTTCCTGGCACTACCTTGCTTCACAGGAAACAACAATGAAGTATAATAAATAATATGTATATATTATATATATAATATATATATTATATAACAGCACCACCACCCCGTGTTAGTGAGGTAGCGCCAGGAAACAGAACAAGGAAGGCCACATCTGCTCACACTCTTTCTCTAGCTGTCTTGTGTAATACACCTTACCATAGTTCCCATCCACATCCAAGCCCCGAGAACTTTCCATGCTTTGTGTTTGTGTGTGTGCATGTGCAATGAAATGTTTGAGGACAACATGTGATGTAAGATAGTTTGATTGAATAAGTAATAAAGGGTAATAATTGTAAATGGTAATAAGAAGAGTGTTGTTGGGAGTGCTGAAGAGGTTATGCTGAAATTGTTTGGACATATGGAGAGAACAAGTGAGGAGAGATTGACAAAGAGGATATACATGTCAGAAGTGAAGGGGAAAAGGAGAAAGGGAAGACCATGCTAAAAAGATTTCCAGTGCTCAAGGCCTAAACATACAGGAGGGTGAAAGGAATCCATGGCACAGAGAGAAATGGAGCAATGTGGCATAAAGGGAGTAACATGCTTTCAGTGAACTGAACCAGAGAATACGAAGCAGCCAAGGGTAAACCATAGAAAGGTCTGTGAGGCCTAGTTGTGGATAGGGGGCAGTGGTGTTGGTGTATTACAAATGACAGCTTAAGAATGGATGCGAGTATTATGCAGCTGAATATTCTTACGAATGGCTGGGACTGTGTTACTGCTTGCTTAGTTAGGATTTTCTATGTATGCATGGATCATGGGGGTGGCCTGATGATTGGCTGAATGCATGCATAAGTGCCACTGTATAAAGGCAAGAGAGACAAAGGTAAATTTGAAATACAGCAGTATAAGTTTGTTCACTGGACCTGAAAAGTTTTATGGGCAAGTTGATTGTTCTAAAAAACAATTTCCAACTTCTTCTTCACACTCATCTGTAGCTCATGCCTTGCATTCGTACATCTGGACGACTATACCTTCAAACATTTTCACCTTCCTAAATAATGAACTTTCTTTCACACATTCCTCAATGCTCCTAAAACTTTCGCCTCCTCACCCACTGTATGACTTGCCTTGACTTCTATAGTTCCATTCACTGCTAAGTCCACTGGCATGTATCTAAAACAGTTCATTTCTTCCATTCAAACTCACACCTCAGTCAGTCTGTCTCTACACTGCTAAACCTAATAACCTTGCTTTTATTCCCATTTACTCTTAACTTTCTCCTTTACACACACACTCCTAAACTCTGACACCAACTTCTGCAGCTTCTTACTTGAATCTGCCTCCAGCACATTATCAGTAGCAAGCAACAACCAACTCACTTCCCAGGTCATCTCGCTTCCAACATACTACATATCCATCCCTCTCTCCAAGACCTTTGCATTTTCCTCCCTTTCCACCCCTTCCATAAACAAATTAAGCAGCCATAGTGACATCACACACCCTTGCTGCAAGCCCACCACCTATGCATGCTCTATCTCTTTATAAAAGCTCCTCTGTTGTGTTAGCTTTCCTTCCTCACCTTGTATTTGTAGCACCTTCCACAAAGCTGAACCCTGTCATATGCTTTCTCCAGACCCCTGTATGCCATATACAAATCCTAATGTTTCTGTATTTCCCACACATTTTCTTAAAAGCAAACACCTCATCCATTCCTGAAACCAATTTCTTCCTCTTCAGTCTGATGCCCTGTGCTTATTTTCACCATGTCAATCACCACTCTTCCATACATCTTACCAAGTACACTCAACAAACTTATACATCTGTGATTTGAACACTCGCCTTTGTCCTTTCCTTTATACAATGCCACAACATAAATTCTACCAGTCCTCAGGCACCTCCCCATAATTTATACTTACACTGAAAATCCCCCTTTTTTAAGAAATTCAAATGCAATACCCTCCACATTTCATCTTTTGTAAAGCTTTCACCATACCACTTTCTTGACTCCTGTCATATCTCTCGGTGCCTAAAATCTGGTTTGCTACTTCTGTTGCTCCACTAGAGTAAAGGAATTATCCATTCCTATTCACATCAAGTTTCACTCTTGAAAGTAAATGCCTTAAATAAGGTAAATTATTGCAGGTTATTATGATGCATGTTCTGCAATATGGGGCAGAAAATGAAACAAAACTTTTTTAAAGGTGTTATTCTACTGTACAGGCAATAAATAATTATAAAGACTATTGTCCAACTGCTTTCTGCAACTTGTTGAAATTTTTATGTTCCTGATTACAGCCAAAATATTTTGAAGGTTCTTATATGATCTAAAATCAAAGGCATTAGTACTGTATGTACTGTTACAAATGGAAGTCACTATGATAAAAATTGTTATAAAAAAATACTGGTTATCAATGTACTGGTAGTTTTCCATAAAAAAAATTCTTATGAAAAAGTAAATGTTAGCAAGTCTTTGGCAGAGACTACATCTTCCAATCATCATTGGAAGAATTCAACATATATACAATAACACTGAATTTCCTATCTTCAAGTAAAAATAGTCATCACAACCAAAGGAAAAAAGAGCATATTGCTATTATATGAGGCAACCACCTGCCAAAAATAAAAATAAAATTGATACAATTTTATGATATCCTTTTTACAGCACACAGTATTCATAACAGTGCTGCAGGTATTGCTACACCTTTGATATATTAATGTTGCACCGTTCACCTCCACTTCAGTTGTAAACAGTTTAATATGCTTTATCAACAATTTTCTGATGAAAATTTTCCAAGGTGTGGGTAGAGTTGTGCATATGTTTTTCTATATAAACATTACATTTAAGTATCTGACCAATCTTAAGCTACAAAAAAATACAAGTACAGAAAACAAACACTGCAAGAATATACTGACATCAGCTTTCAATTATTTTCTATAACAATAATAAAAAAAAAAGAAAAAAAATCAGACTGAACACAATGCCCTGGCACTGGGAAATATATGAGGCCTAAGTATCAGCTTGTTTTTTCCATTGGCAGTGAATGTGTATCACAAAGGTGGGGATGCCCATAGCATCTGTGCTCCTTGATCATGCCTACATTGCATATGGTCTCATGTGCTTAGATGCACTCCTCCTCCTTATCTTTAGAGTTGTTCCCATAACAGAGAACTTGTCTGTAATAACAAGGTATCATATATTTGAGAATCACAAGGTCAGCTGCTTCAGCACCTAAATTTTGATTTGTGCCTGTCGACAGACTTCATCATTGTAATATAACTGCTGTTCATTTCACCTCATAGACTTGTAAAGGTGCTACAGGACTAAGATAACCACATCCCTGAGCACATTTAACAGAACAACTTTCAGCACCTCAAAAACATTACTTAAAACCAAATCTTAACCATATGTACTATGAGTTTTCCTGATCCTGCAGTACTCTTATACAGAAACATCATGTCTGCTTTTCTTAGCAGCATATATGCATTTACAAATTACTTGTGCATGAAAGGCTGAAAATCTATAGTATCCTATATCATCTGGTGATAACACACGAGCAAATGGTTTCCCCAGATTAATGCTGTAGTAGTGAAAAAAATTTATAAATGTGTCAAGTCCCGATTACATTCAAGCAGCACATACTTGTTTACAGTGGTGCAATAAAATGCATTTGGTATACACATCCACAAGCATATGCACCTAGCTAAATTGAAAATTGGCTTTGAGTTCCTTAATTAAACAATGAATTATTGTGATCTTGCAGAGAATGATACACTGCTCAATTCTGTTGTTATGAGCACCCGCAGTAGCCAACAGTAGCAACTTTACCAGGTGCAGGCAGTTAGCAAACATGAATAATCAAAATGTTTGTAGCAACAGGCAGTGGTGGAGATGGTCAGCTGCAAGGTAAGGGGGAGGGGGAGAAAAATGTGCACATGACTAGGCAGGCATATTCACCTGACTTAAACAGTACTAACAACTTTATCAGGTGCCCCCGTTAACTTATTAACAATGTAAAATTTGTGCTTGTTTCCTACCAGCCCTCGTACCACAGCAACATTTTCCACCAAGAAATTGAAGGGCATAGTGATGAGAGCCCCAGCCATACACAAGGTCATTCGCAACCATCCAACTCTGTCAACACGAAATGACTTGATCACCCCAAAAATGTACATATAAAAGTTGACACCCCCAACAAATGCTGCAATCACATTGAGAAGACCAGGCACAGGTACAGGGAAGATGGTACTTAAAATAACTGAGGCTAGGGCCAAGGGCATAGTGACCCATGAGTAGAGAGAGACTGCCAGAAGCCACTTCGTGCTCACCTGTGGAGAAAAGTAATGTGTGTGAAAACTCTTCTTTTTTGTTTTAATACAGGGATCCCACAGCTAAACTTCAGTTAGATGAAATGAGAATGGTTCCCTTAAATTACTATATAAACATACTAATACTCCAAAATTCTATATCTACTCTATATCATCTTTAAATGCTTTCATAATTTGAGCTCCAAAAGCAATTCAAATGAATAAGCAGAGGCATATATATATATATATATATATATATATATATAAAAAAAAAAAAATCATTAACAATGTGCATGAGGGGGAGGTATGAAATGTTTATCTATCTATCTGTCTACATATCTGCGGCCCGTTCCCTTTAGGAACTCCCTCAAGGGGGTGGCCATGACAAAAGCATCTCCAATGCCATGTCTGACTTTAGTGCTTCACCCTTAACAGGCCACTGGAAGAGAGGGTGATTCTAGTGCAGTGTTTTCAGAGGTTCCTACCACCTTCTTTTATCTAATATTCCAATCTCCTTCTACCTAGTGTTAGAACCTACTACTTCTACCTAATGCTCCTGTCTAACGTTCCTACCTACTACTTCTGTCTTTTGCAAAAACCACTTTGCTAAAAGGCAAGGCTAACACAATGGGCTAACCACAGGAAAATCTTGTTATAAAGAATGACCATTGTGAGTTAAGCGTTATGTGTGGCAAGACAAGTTTATATGTTTGTGAGAAGAGAATGCCAGAAGTCCATGTGTGGGTCGGGCAGAAAGACAGCAAACTGTGTTAGAGGAATGCAACTTGACAACAAACACAATCCTTCAACATATTTACTCTCCTCCTCACCTCATCACTGTCTGTTATGACTTCCCCATTTGCCACCTCAACCAAAATTCCCACTTGTTCTCATACTATTAACATCTTTCAAAAACACTTATTCATTCTCCCTTTAGTTTGGTGATCCTCGCCTATCTCAACTCTCATTTGCCCTCTTTGAATCCCTGCACCTTCCTCTTGACTTCCTATCACTCTCTTGTATATCTCTAAAGCATCTGAATTCTTTCCTTGTAAAGAAGTCTTTTCAGGAGCAACTTTGTCATCCTACCTATCACTACCCTTTCCCACTTGCCCATCTTCCACATGCCACTCATTTCTCTCACACACGCAAAAACTGCTTTCCTAAATGTCTCCCATTCCTCACCCACTTCTTGGCTATGTTTACTCTCACCTTTTGCCATTCTATGCACATCTAGTATTTCTACACATCTTTTTCCAAGCTCACTTTCACCCTTCTCTTCTCACTCATATCATTTACTTTTTTGTAAAAAAAAACTCTGCAAATCTTCACCTTGCCTCCACTAAGTAATGATCAGATTTCCCACCAGCTACCAATCTCAGCAAATTAATTTCCAATATTTTCTCTTTTGCATGCCTATCAATTGTTGCTCATCCACTTAGTATGTCATACTTTTTTAACCAAGTATTCCAATCACTTGTCATTTTTCAGCACACACATATACAAGCCGTTCACCATTACTATATACCTCACTCAATATCCAATGTTCCGTAACTGTACCCTCAATTGCCACATTTCTTACTATCATTTAAATCACCCATTACTAACACCCTATCTCTTAGCAGCAAACTGCTGACACACTCACTCAACTGCTTCCAAAACACTTGCCTCTCCATCTTTATTCTCATAGCCAGGGGTATGTGCACTAATAATAATCACCCATCTCTTGCAATCCACTTTCATTTTTACCCACATTAGTCCAGAGCACACTTCCTTAAACTCTTTAGCAAATTCCCCCTTTTTTTATTTTAGCCAAGATGGGAGAGACACCTGAGTAACCTAATCATGGCTACCTCATTAACACGCTGGAAATCCTCCCCATGTTTTATTTTTCAAAAACAAAGGGACAGAGACGTGGGCCAAGCGAGGATTTTTCTCTCTTAGGCTCAGTCATCTCTGTGGTTTCCGAAGTGGTAGAGGATGTGCAGATCAAGTGTTTGCTTTGAAGACTGTATGTGAGAAATACTTAGAAAAACAAATAGATTTGTATGTAGCATTTATGGATCTGGAGAAGGCATATGATAGGATTGACAGAAATGCTTTGTGAAAGGTTTTAAAGAGTATATGGTGAGGAAGGTAGGTTGCTAAAAGCATTGAAAAGTTTTTGCCAAGGATGTAAGGTATGTGTATGAGTAGGAAGAGAGGAGAGTGATTGGTTCCCAGTGAATGTCTGTCTGCGGCAGAGATGTGTAATGTCCCCATGGTCATTTAATTTGTTTATGGATGGGGTGGTAAGGGAGGTAAATGCAAGAGTTTTGGAGAGAGGGGCAAGTATGCAGTCTGTTGGGGATGAGAAGGCCTGGGAAGTGAGTCAGTTGTTGTTCGCCAATGATACAGCTCTAGTGGCTGATTTGAGTGAGAAACTGCATAAGTTGGTGACTGAGTTTGGAAAAGTGTGTGAAAGAAGAAAGTTGAGAGTAAATGTGAATAAGGTTATTAAGTTTAGTAGGGGTGAGGGCCAGGTTAACTGGGATGCAAGTTTGAATGGAGAAAAATTGGAGGAATTTAAGTGTTTTAGATATCTGGGAGTGTATTTAGCAGCAAATGGAACCATGGAAGCAGAAGAGAGTCACAAAGTGGGTGGGGGAGGGGGCGAAGGTTCTGGGAGCAATGAAGCATATGTGAAAGGAGAGAGCATTATCTCGGCAAGCAAAAATGGGTATGTTTGAAGGAATAGTAGTTCCAACAATGTTATATGATTGTGAGGCATGGGTTATAGATGGGGTTGTATGGAGGAGGATGGATGAGTTGGAAATGAAATGTTTCAGGCCAATATGTGGTGTGAGGAGGTTTGGTTAAGTAATGAAAAGGGAAGAGAGATGTGTGGAGAGTAAGTAATGAAAAGGGAAGAGTGATGTGTGGAAATAAAAAGAGTGTGGTTGAGAGAGCAGAAGAGGGTGTGTGGAAATGGTTAGGACATATTGAGAGAATGAGTGAGGAAAGATTGACACAGAGGATATATGTTCAGAGGTGGAGGGAAAAAGGAGAAGTGAGAGACAAAATTGGAGGTGGAAGGATGGAGTGAAAAAGATTTTAAACAATCAGGGCCTGAACATACAGAAGAGAGGCATGCAAGGAATAGAGTGAATAGGGAATGATGTAGTATACCGGGATTGACATACTGTCAGTGGACCGAACCAGGGCATGTCAAACATTTGGGTACATTACACATGACAGCTAGAGACCGAGTGTGATCGAATGTGGCCTTTTTTGTCTGTTCTACTGACGCTACCTCACTAGCAGGAGGTAGCGATGCTGTTTCCTGTGTAGCAGGAAAGGATGAAGGCAAGCAAGTATGAATATGTACATGTATATATATGTATGTCTGTGTATGTATATGTTCATGTATGGGCCATTCTTCGTCTGTTTCCTGGCACTGCCTCGCTGATGTGGGAAACAGCAATTAAGTATAATAATAAAATATATATCATTTATTTATCATACTTAGCCGCCGTCTCCCGACGAGGAATGGCCCAACCCACCCACATACACATGTATATACATAAATGCCCACAAACGCACATATACAAACATATACAACGAATACATATACAGACATGTACAGATATACACATGTACATATTCATACATGCTGGTTTCATCCATTCCCATTGCCATCCCACCACACACGAAATAGCATTCCCCTCTCCATCAAGGCAGCACCAGGAACAAAAAGGCCACATTCATTCACACTCAGTCTCTAGCTCTCATTTGTAATACACCAAAACAATAGCTCCCTTTCCACATCCAGGCCCCACAGACCTTTCCATGGTTTACCCCAGATGCTTCACATGCCCTGGTTCAATCTACTGACAGCACGTCCACCCATGTGGTTTCACACATGACATCTAGAGACTGAGTGTGAACAAATGTGGCCTTGTCTTTTCCTAGCGCTACCTCACACGTGCGCGGCGGGACAGGGGTGCCATTTCATGTGTGGCAGGGTTGCGATGGGAAAGGATGAAGGCAGCAAGTATGAATATTTACAAATGTATATATGTATATGTCTGTGTATGTATATATACGTTGAAATGTATAGGTATGTATATGTGTGTGTGTGTGGGCATTTATGTATATACGTGTGTATGTATGTGGGTTGGGCCATTCTTTAGTCTGTATCCTTGCGCTATCTCACTCATGCGGGAGGCAGCAGCTAAGTATAATAAGATAAAAATACATATATATATAGCCCTGGGGATAACGGAGAAAGAATACTTCCCATGCATTCCACATGTGTCATAGAAGGTGACTAAAGGGGATGGGAGCAGGGGGCTAGAAACCCTCCCCTCCGTGTATCTTAACTTTCTAAAAGGGGAAACAGAAAAGAAGTCACGTGGGGAGTGCTCATCCTCCTCCAAGGCTCAGATTGGGGTGTCTAAATGTGTGTGGATGTAACCAAGATGAGAAAGATGGAGAGACAGGTAGTATGTTTGAGGAAAGGAACCTAGATGTTTTGGCTCTGAGTCAAACAAAGCTCAAGGGTAAAGGGGAAGAGTGGTTTGCGAATGTTTTGGGAGTAAAGTTAGGGGTTGGTGAGAGGACAAGAGCAAAGAAGGTGTGGGAGTATGTGATAGAATGTAAGAAAGTAAACTCTAGATTGAAATGGGAAAACTGAAAAAGAATGGATAGAAATAGGTGATTATTGGTGCCTATGCAACTGGTCAAGAGAAGAAAGATCATGAGAGGCAAGTGTTTTGAGAGCAGCTGCATGAGTGTGTCAGCAGCTTTGATGCATGAGACCAGGTTATAGTTATGGGTGATTTGAATGCAAAGGTGAGTAATGTGGCAGTTAAGGGCATAATTGGTGTACATGGGGTGTTCAGTGTTGTAAATGGAAATGGTGAAGAGCTTGTAGATTTGTGTGCTGAAAAAGGACTGGTGATTGGGAATACCTGGTTTAAAAAGAGAGATATACATAAGTATATATACGTAACTCACTCACCACTTTTTCCTCCCCAACATTCTCTCTTCTTTTCTGAAAATCTCTACAAATCTTCACCTTTGCCTCCACAAGATAGTGATCAGACATCCCTCCAGTTGCACCTCTCAGCTCATTAACATCCAAAAGTCTCTCTTTTACACACCTATCAATTGACACGTAATCCAATGACACACTCTGACCATCTCTCCTCCTCACATACATATACTTATGTATATCTCTCTTTTTAAACCAGGTATTCCCAATCACCAGTCCTTTTTCAGCACACAAATCCACAAGCTCTTCACCATTTCCATTTAATAATCAAGGGCAACGTGAGGTTCACTGTTTAACATACTTAATACTTCACCTATAAGGATGCTAGGATTTATTTGTTATGTTTATATGAGATGGTACACTGGAGAAAAACCTGGTGATGAAACTCTCTTTCGTAATGGAACATCAGTCGTACTGCTCTCTGGTATGTATGTGTGTGTGACTAAAGCTTTTTGGATGGCAGAGGCCGTCCAATCATTGTAGAAATTAGTGAGCCTTGATGGAACCCATGCTGTGTAGCTCTGTCTTAAGTAACATTGGTCGTGTAAGTATGACAAGCATCAGCTGATTCTCTCTCTCTCTCTCTCTCTCTATATATATATTTTTTTTTTCATACTATTCGCCATTTCCCGCGATAGCGAGGTAGCGTTAAGAACAGAGGACTGGGCCTTTTTTGGAATATCCTCACCTGGCCCCCTCTGTTCCTTCTTTTGGAAAATTAAAAAAAAAAGAAAAGAGAGAGGGGAGGATTTCCAGCCCCCCGCTCCCTCCCCTTTTAGTCGCCTTCTACGACACGCAGGGAATACGTGGGATGTATTCTTAATCCCCTATCCCCAGGGATACTATATATATATATATATATATATATATATATATATATATATACATGCTGGTTTCATCCATTCCCATTGCCATCCCACCACACACGAAATAGCATTCCCCTCTCCATCAAGGCAGCACCAGGAACAAAAAGGCCACATTCATTCAAACTCAGTCTCTAGCTCTCATTTGTAATACACCAAAACAATAGCTCCCTTTCCATATCCAGGCCCTACAGACCTTTCCATGGTTTACCCCAGATGCTTCACATACCCTGGTTCAATCTACTGACAGCACGTCCACCCATGTGGTTTCACACATGACATCTAGAGACTGAGTGTGAACAAATGTGGCCTTGTCTTTTCCTAGCTCTACCTCATACGTGCGCGGCGGGACAGGGGTGCCATTTCATGTGTGGCAGGGTTGCGATGGGAAAGGATGAAGGCAGCAAGTATGAATATTTACAAATGTATATATGTATATGTCTGTGTATGTATGTATACGTTGAAATGTATAGGTATGTATATGTGTGTGTATGGACGTGTATGGGGGTGGGTTGGGCCATTTCTTTCGTCTGTTTTGTTGCGCTACCTCGCAAACGCGGGAGACAGCAACAAAAAAAAAAAGGAAAATATATATATATATATATATATATATATATATATATATATATATATATATAGTCTCCATGGTTGTTTAATTTGTTTATGGATGGGGTTGTTAGGGAGGTGAATGCAAGAGTTTTGGAAAGAGGGGCAAGTATGAAGTCTGTTGGGGACGAGAGAGCTTGGGAAGTGAGTCAGTTGTTGTTCGCTGATGATACAGCACTGGTGGCTGATTCATGTGAGAAACTGCAGAAGCTGGTGACTGAGTTTGGTAAAGTGTGTGAAAGAAGAAAGTTAAGGGTAAATGTAAATAAGAGCAAGGTTATTAGGTACAGTAGGGTTGAGGGTCAAGTCAATTGGGAGGTACGTTTGAATGGAGAAAAACTGGAGGAAGTAAAGTGTTTTAGATATCTGGGAGTGGATCTGGCAGCGGATGGAACCATGGAAGCGGAAGTGGATCATAGGGTGGGGGAGGGGGCGAAAATCCTGGGAGCCTTGAAGAATGTGTGGAAGTCGAGAACATTATCTCGGAAAGCAAAAATGGGTATGTTTGAAGGAATAGTGGTTCCAACAATGTTGTATGGTTGCGAGGCGTGGGCTATGGATAGAGTTGTGTGCAGGAGGATGGATGTACTGGAAATGAGATGTTTGAGGACAATGTGTGGTGTGAGGTGGTTTGATCGAGTAAGTAACGAGAGGGTAAGAGAGATGTGTGGAAATAAAAAGAGCGTGGTTGAGAGAGCAGAAGAGGGTGTTTTGAAATGGTTTGGGCACATGGAGAGAATGAGTGAGGAAAGATTGACCAAGAGGATATATGTGTCGGAGGTGGAGGGAACGAGGAGAAGTGGGAGACCAAATTGGAGGTGGAAAGATGGAGTGAAAAAGATTTTGTGTGATCGGGGCCTAAACATGCAGGAGGGTGAAAGGAGGGCAAGGAATAGAGTGAATTGGATCGATGTGGTATACCGGGGTTGACGTGCTGTCAGTGGATTGAATCAGGGCATGTGAAGCGTCTGGGGTAAACCATGGAAAGCTGTGTAGGTATGTATATTTGCATGCGTGGACGTATGTATATACATGTGTATGGGGGTGGGTTGGGCCATTTCTTTCGTCAGTTTCCTTGCGCTACCTCGCAAACGTGGGAGACAGCGACAAAGCGACAAACCACCTCACACCACACATTGTCCTCAAACATCTCATTTCCAGCACATCCATATATATATATATATATATATATATATATATATATATATATATATATATATATATATATATATATACATATATATATTTTTTTTTTTATACTTTGTCGCTGTCTCCCGCGTTTGCGAGGTAGCGCAAGGAAACAGACGAAAGAAATGGCCCAACCCCCCCCCAATACACATGTATATACACACGTCCACACACGCAAATATACATACCTACACAGCTTTCCATGGTTTACCCCAGACGCTTCACATGCCTTGATTCAATCCACTGACAGCACGTCAACCCCGGTATACCACATCGCTCCACTTCACTCTATTCCTTGCCCTCCTTTCACCCTCCTCCATGTTCAGGCCCCGATCACACAAAATCTTTTTCACTCCATCTTTCCACCTCCAATTTGGTCTCCCTCTTCTCCTTGCTCCCTCCACCTCCGACACATATATCCTCTTGGTCAATCTTTCCTCATTAGCGAGGTAGCGTTAAGAACAGAGGACTGGGCCTTTGAGGGAATACCCTCACCTGGCCCAATTCTCTGTTCCTTCTTTTGAAAAAAAAAAAAACGAGAGGGGAGGATTTCCAGCCCCCCGCTCCCTCCCCTTTTAGTCGCCTTCTACGACACGCAGGGAATACGTGGGAAGTATTCTTAATCCCCTATCCCCAGGGATATATATATATATATATATATATATATATATATATATATATATATATATATATATATATATATATATATATATATATATTCCAATAAAATGATTGTTCTTCATAATTAATTGAGTGTGGTTAGTTATATTATGTCTTAACATTACACCAGAGGAATGTTACCCATCTCATCTTAGTGAACATAATACATTACAATACGCTAAACTTGTGAGCAAAGAATGCAGGGGATAATGGAGGATAACAATGGAAAAAAGTGCCACTATGATTTATGGATGATGTAGGAGCAACATGAGTCATAACAACTTTTAGGTAAACAGAGTGAAAGCAAATGAAATGGCTTACTTGGCTGTTGGGTTGTCAAGAGTAGATAAGAAAATAATGCATAGAATCCGAGACAAATTTAAAGGTAAAATGATTGTAGCTAATAAAATTGGGGTAGCATAGTATTGCCCATGAGGGTAATGAAAATCCTTTCCTCCTGTATAACCTTTTCTACAATTATGAACATAAGGAGCCAACTAAAAATTTTTCTTCCTAAGGCTCAATCATCTGTTCCAGATGCTACCTTGCTATGGTTCATATGAAAAGAAAACAAGAAGGAAGGGGGAGGCAGACAAGATGACTGAAATGTAATTATTTTTACAGAGTACATCTGAAAGAGGTAGTATGGACAAACAGTAAAAGAATAATAATACAATGGTGAAGGGCAGAGAAAGGGGACTTGTTTGGAAAAGGAAGTTAGTATGGATATGTGAAGATATGAAGTAAATGTAGTTACTCATAATGAACTAATATTGGTCATCCTACTATTGTTAGTACCAGTGTATTGTAGTGCACCAAGATAGAAGGCTTGTTGTGCCAGTGCCAAATTAGAAAGCTTGTCGTGCCAGTTACTCATTTCTTAAGTAAGCTTGTTATGCCACATACAGTATACTAACCAATGAAACTCACCGGTATGTGTGGGCTATGGACGACCAAAAGAATACCTTGAAGCCATCTCTTCCGTTGTTGCAGAAAGTCATAAATAGTGAAAGGGGATTTTTCCCACATCTCTCCTTCAATGAAATCAAATGAGTAACCTTCTCGCAGTGCTACCATACCAAAGTAATTATCTTCTGCAACACTTCCATCAGGCCCATGATCAAAAGTCACTCTTCGTTCTGCCTCAGTCTGGAAATATATGGATATATATTTCTTAACCAATTCAAGTGATCAAAACAGTTGTAGATATGCTTGGTAAAAATTAAGCGAGAAAAATAAAATCAGTTAAAGAAACAGGATATATTGTCATCTTTAAAAAATTATCAACCTTTTACCAACAGTGATAACCAACAGAAAGGCTAATGCTAAATGCTCTTAAAACCTTTTTGGCACCTATTTTGGCCAAGAAAAAGAATCTTTTAGCATCCTCTACAAACAATTCATCTCCACTTCAAACTATTCCTCATCTGCCTGGTCAACTATCTTGTCAAAAGCAAATATAACAGACTTGCAAATCAAACAAAGAGCACCCAAAAAACTACTAATGCATAGCAATAACAAACATTTGACACCTGCATAGCATAACATATCATTTCCAGTCCAAATCTCATCTCTACACGTTCAGCACTAAGTGTTTAGCAACAGCACATATTCCTCTCAGCCAAGCCACCCATGAGAGAACCATCCGATCCAGCCTGAAGATGGTACAAGTTAGTTCTGAAACGTTGCCACCCTTTGGGGAACTCCTAAAGAAACTTCAAGAAGACCATCGAAAAATTGTATGGCAAATAGAAACCACTGAAGCAGGAGTTGTAAGAGTTTGTAATCGAGTGTAAAAAAGTGAATTTTAGATAGGTGGGGAAAACAAAGTGGAAGGAGAGAGATGTATGTATAAATAAGTGGATGAGGAGAGGAGAGTGATTGGTTCCCAGTGAATGTCAGTCTGCAGCAAGGGTGTGTGATGTCCCCATGGCTGTTTAATTTGTTTATGGATGGGGTGGTTAAGGAGGTAACTGAAAGAGTTTTAGAGAGAGAGGAGGGCTTATGCACCTGGTCATGTGAGGCAAAAGTTTTGAATGTTGAGGCAAGTGTTTTGAGAGCAGCTGAGTGAGTTTGTCAGCAGCATTGATGCACAAGACTGGGTTTTAGTGAAGGATGATTTAAATGCAAAGGTGAGTAATGTGGCAGCTGAGGATATAATTGGTGTACATGGGGTATTCAATGTTGTAAATGGAAATGGTGATGAGCTTGCAGATTTGTGTGCAGAGAAAGGACTGATGATTGGGATACCTGGTTTAAAAAGAGAGATATACATTATGTATAAGAGTAGGAGAGATAGGCATGTAAGACAGAGACTTTTGGATGTAAATGTGCTGAGAGGGGCAGTTGGAGGGATGTCTGATCACTATCTTGTGGAGGCAAAGGTGAAGATTTGGAGAGGTTTTCAAAAAAGAGAGAATGTTGGGGAGAAGAGAGTGGTGAGAGTAAATGAGCTTGGAAAGGAAACTTGTGTGAGAAAGTACCAGGAGAGATTAAGCGTAGAATGGCAAAAGGTGAGAGCAAATGACGTAAGGGGAGTGGGTGAGGAATGGGATGCATTTAGGGAAGCAGTGATGGCTTGCATAAAAGATGCATGTAGCATGGCAAAGGTGGGAGGTGGGCAGATTAAAAAGGGTAGTGAGAGGTGAGATGAAGTAAAGTTGTTAGTGAAAGAGAAAAGAGAAGCGTTTGGACGATACTTGCAAGGAAGGAGTGTAAATGACCGGGAGATCTATACATGAAAGTGGCGGGAGGTGAAGAGAAAGGTGCAAGGGTTGAAAAAGAGGACAAATGGGAGTTGGGGTGAGAGTATCATTAAACTTTAAGGAGAATAAAAAGATGTTTTGGAAGGAGGTAAATAACGTGGATAAGTCAAGAGAATAAATGGGAAAATCGGTGAAGGGGAAGTAATAACAGGTAGTGATGAAGTGAGAAGGAGAAAGGAGAGAGTATTTTGAAGTTTTGTTGAAGGTGTTTGATAAGAGGGTGTTTTGGTCAGGGTGGTGTGTGAAGTGAGAGGGGTCAGGGAGAATGGTTTGGTAAAGAGAGGAAAGGTAGTAATATCTTTTCAGAGGATAAAATCTGGCAAGGCAGCAGGTTCAGATGGTATTGTAGTGAGAAATTTATTATAAAAGGGGGTGACTGTGTTGTTGATTGGTTGGTAAGGATATTCAATGTATGTATGGATCATGGTGAAGTGCCTGAGGATTGGCGGAATGTATGGATAGTGCAATTGCATAAAGGCAAAGGGGATAAAGGCTAGTGTTCAAACTAAAGAAGCATAAGTTTGTTGAGTATTCCTAAGAAATTAAATGGGAGGGTACTGATTGAGAGGGTGGAGATATGTACAAAGCATCAGACATGGGAAGAGAAGTGTGGTTTCAGAAGTGGATGTGTGGACCAGGAGTTTACTTTGAAGAATGTGTGAGAAATACTTAGAAAAACAGATGGATTTGTATGTAGCATCTATGCATCTGGAGAAGGCATATGATATGGTTGATAGAGATGCTAGAAGCAGTGAATAGTTTTATCAAGGATATAAGGCATGTGTACGAGAAGGAAGAAAGGAAAGTGATTGGTTCCCAGTGAATGTTGGTTTGTGGCAGGAGTGTGTGATGTCTCCATGGTTGTTTAATTTGTTTATGGATAGGGTGGTTAGGGAAGTGATTGCAAGAGTTTTGGAGAGAGGGGCAAATATGTATTCTGTTGTGGATGAGAGGGCTTGGGAAGTGCGTCAGTTGTTAATCTCTGATGATACAGCGCTGGTGGCTGATTCAGGTGAGAAACTGCAGAAGTTGGTGACTGAGTTTGGGAAAGTGTGTGAAAGAAAAAGCTGAGAGTAAATGTGAATAAGAGCAAGGTTAGTAGGGTTGAGGGACAAGTTAATTGGGAGGTAAGTTTGAATGGAGAAAAACTGGAGGAAGTGAAGTGTTTTAGATATCTAGGAGTGGACCATGGAAGCGGAAGTGAGTCACAGGGTGGGGGAGGGGGCAAAGGTGCTGGGAGTGTTGAAGAATAAGTGGAAGGCAAGAACGTTATCTCTGAGAGCAAAAATGGGTATGTTTGAAGGAACAGTGGCTCCAACAATGTTATATGGTTGCGAGGCATGGGCTATAGATAGGGTTGTACGGAGGAGGGTAGATGTATTGGAAATGAAATGTTTGAGGACAATATGTGGTGTGAGGTGGTTTGATCGAGTAAGTAATGAAAGGGCAAGAGAGATTTGTGGTAATAAAAAGAATGTGTTGAGAGAGCAGAAGAGGGTGTGTTGAAATGGTTTGGACACATGTAGAGAATGAGTGAGGAAAGATTGACAAAGAGGACATATATGTCAGAAGTGGGGGGAGAAAGAGAAGCAGGAGACCAAATTGGAGGTGGAAGGATGGAGTGAAAAAGATTTTGAGCAATCGGGGCCTGAGGATACTGGAGGGTGAAAGGCGTGCAAGGAATAGAGTGAACTGGAACTATGTGGTATATGAGGGTTGACGTGCCATCAATGGATTGAACCAGCGCACGTGAAGCGTCTGGGTTAAACCATGGAAAGGTCTATGGGGCCTGGATGTGGAAAGGGAGCTGCGGTTTCAGTGCATTGCACATGACAGCTAGAGACTGAAGGTGAACGAATGTGGCCTTGTAAGCCTTTCACCCTCCTGTATGTTCAGGCCCCAATCACCTCTGACACATATTTCCTCTTTGTCAATCTTTCCTCACTCATTCTCTCCATGTGACCAAACCATTTCAAAACACCCTCTTCTGCTCTCTCAACCACTCTATTACCACACATCTCTCTTACCCTTTCTTTGCTTAATCAAACCACCTCACACCACATATTGCCCTCAAACATCTCATTTCCAGCACATCCACCCTCCTCCACACAACTCTATCCATAGCCCACACCTCGCAACCGTATAACATAGTTGGAACCACTATTCCTTCAAACATACCCATTTTTGCTTTCCAAGATAATGTTCTCGACTTCCACACATTCTTCAATGCTCCCAGAACTTTCGCCCCCTCCCCCACCCTATGATTCACTTCCGCTTCCATGGTTCCACCTGCGGCCAAATCCACTCCCAGATATCTAAAACACTTCACTTCCTCCAGTCTTTCTCCATTCAAACTTACCTCCCAATTGACTTGTCCCTCAACTCTGCGGTACCTAATAACCTTGCTCTTATACACATTTACTCTCAGCTTTCTTCTTTCACACTAACAAACCCAGTCACCAGCTTCTGCAGTTTCTCACTCGAATCAGCCACCAGCGCTGTATCATCAGCGAACAACAACTGACTCACTTCCCAAGCTCTCTCATCCACAACAGACTGCATACTTGCCCCTCTTTCCAAAACTCTTGCATTCACCTCCCTAACAACCCCATCCATAAACAAATAAAACAACCATGGAGACATCACGCACCCCTGCCGCAAACCAACATTCACTGAGAACCAATCACTTTCCTCTCTTCCTACATGCCCAGATGCCTTGCATCCTTGATAAAAACTTTTAACTGCTTCTAACAACATGCCTTCCACACCATATATTCTTAATACCTTCCACAAAGCATCTCTATCAATTCTATCACATGCCTTCTCCAGATCCATTAATGCTGCATACAAATCCATTTGTATGTCAGCGAACAACAACTGACTCACTTCCCAAGCTCTCTCATCCACAACAGACTGCATACTTGCCCCTCTTTCCAAAACTCTTGCATTCACCTCCCTAACAACCCCATCCATAAACAAATTAAACAACCATGGAGACATCACGCACCCCTGCCGCAAACCAACATTCACTGAGAACCAATCACTTTCCTCTCTTCCTACATGCCCAGATGCCTTGCATCCTTGATAAAAACTTTTAACTGCTTCTAACAACGTGCCTCCCACACCATACATTCTTAATACCTTCCACAGAGCATCTCTATCAATTCTATCACATGCCTTCTCCAGATCCATTAATGCTGCATACAATTCCATTTGCTTTTCTAAGTATTCCCACATACATTCTTCAAAGCAAACACCTGATCCACACATCCTCTATCACTTCTGACACCACATTGCTCTTCCCCACTCTGATGCTGTGTACATGCCTTCACCCTCTCAATCAATACCCTCCCATATAATTTCCCAGGAATACTCAACGAACTTACACCTCTGTAATTTGAGCACTCACTTTTATCCCCTTTGCCTTTGTACACTGGCACTATGCAAGCATTCCCCCAATCTTCAGGCACCTTACCATGAGTCATACATATATTAAATAACTTTTCCAACCAGTCAACAATACAGTCACCCCCTTTTTTTTAATAAATTCCACTGCAATACCATCCAAACCCGCTGCCTTGCCGGCTTTCATCTTCCGCAAAGCTTTCACTGCCTCTTCTCTGTTTACCAAATCATTCTCCCTAACCCTCTCACTTTGCACACCACCTCAACCAAAACACCCTATATCTGCCACTCTATCAAACACATTCAACAAACCTTCAAAATACTCACTCCATCTCCTTCTCACATCACCACTACTTGTTATCACCTCCCCATTAGCCCCCTTCACTGATGTTCCCATTTTATCCCTTGTCTTACGCACTTTATTTACCTCCTTCCAAAACATCTTTTTATTCTCCCTAAAATTTAATGATACTCTCTCACCCCAACTCTCATTTGCCCTCTTTTTCACCTCTTGCACCTTTCTCTTGACCTCCTGCCTCTTTCTTTTATACATCTCCAAGTCATTTGCATTATATCCCTGCAAAAATCGTCCAAATGCCTCTCTCTTCTCTTTCACTAATAATCTTACTTCTTCATCCCACCACTCACTACCCTTTCTAATCTGCCCACCTCCCACGCTTCTCATGCCACAAGCATCTTTTGCGCAAGCCATTACTGCTTCCCTAAGTGCATCCCATTCCTCCCCCACTCCCCTTATGTCCTTTGTTCTCACCTTTTTCCATTCTGTACTCAGTCTCTCCTGGTACTTCCTCACACAAGTCTCCTTCCCAAGCTCACTTACTCTCACCCCTCTCTTCACCCCAACATTCTCTCTTCTTTTCTGAAAACCTCTACAAATCTTCACCTTCGCCTCCACAAGATAATGATCAGACATCCCTCCAGTTGCACCTCTCAGCATATTAATATCCAAAAGTCTCTCTTTCGCACGCCTATCAATTAACATGTAATCCAATAACGCTCTCTGGCCATCTCTCCTACTTACATATGTATACTTATGTATATCTCTCTTTTTAAACCAAGTATTCCCAATCACCAGTCCTTTTTCAGCACATAAATCTACAAGCTTTTCACCATTTCCATTTACAACATTGAACACCCCATGTACACCAATTATTCCCTCAACTGCCACATTACTCACCTTTGCATTCAAATCACACACGGAAATACATGTATAATGTATTTCATTTTTCATACTTTGTCACTGTTGACTTCAAATCTTTAATAACTATTTTCATATTTTTACTGTGTTTTTGCCATTTACATTGGAAGCCAGGTTTTCTTATAGATACAGTGTAATGTAGGTAGTAGTTGGTAAGTAGCTACCAACTAGGGAGGTATATTACTGGTCCTACCCGCCTGGAATTGGGAAGATTAGTGAGTCAGCATTCCAGTGACTGTCACAATGTACTCCTCTGGCCTAGATAGCTGTCTTTTCTTTCTGTATTGTACACATGTGGACTGCTGGCATTCTGTCCACAAACATAAAATCTCTCCTCACACAGCTCCTCATTCAAAACTCTAGATTTCCTGGTGGTGAGCACTATGTACTAGTCCTGCCTTTCAGCAAAATGGTAGGAGTAATAGATAGAGGTACTAGGTAGGAACATTAGGTGGGATAATTATGTAATAGTAGTAGTAGTAGGAACATTAGGTGGAAGCATTAGGTAGAGGTAATAGGCTGGAACTTAGGTAGAAGTAGATGGAAGGAACAATAGGTAGGAGCCTCTGAAAACACTGTACTAGAGTTGTGCTCTGCCAGTGGCCTATTATGATTGCAGTACTATAGGCTAAAAAGTGGCACTGGAGTTCAGTTATGGAGACTCTTTTGCCATGGCCATCCCCTTGAAGGAGTTCCTGAAAGGGATTGGCATCAGAGATATAGATACATAACAGTTTAAGGATTAACTCCATTCCATTGGACATGCAAATGTACGAAAACACACTCTGTTGGCATGCACAAGCTATGCATTTTCATCTGTGTTACAGACATCGTCTATCTACAAAACAGTACAAGCATTAGTTCAACACATCACAAAGTCCTTTAGTGTCAATGATGTAACTTCCAAACTGAAGACACTGAACACTTACTCCTCGATAGTCTTGAACTCACCCCAAAGATGCAACACCCTGAATGATCAACCACTCCTATTCAACGAAACTCAACGAAAGCTATGCTTTTTCATCTGTGTTACAGACATCGTCTATCTACAAAACAGTACAAGCATTAGTTCAACATATCACAAGGTACTTTAGTGTCAATGATGTAACTTCCATACTGAAGACACTGAACACTTACTCCTCGATAGTCTTGAACTCACCCCAAAGATGCAACACCCAGAATGATCAACCACTCCTATTCAATGAAACTCCAGCCATACAGGGTTTCATCTACAACAGTCATTCCCAAAGCCATAAACATTAGTAGAAATGCTGTAAACAAACCAAATAAAAATACCCACAGAATAGTAACAGGTACCAGATTTGGAAAAAAAAATACCCTTAATATCTTCTACAAATATTTCATCCACTCCATCCTTTATAAAGCCTTATGTTCCTGGTTATCCAGCCAGTCAAAAACAAGAAACCATAGTAAGCAAAGCACTCAGAATAATCTTTGGTTGCCTAACAACCTCACAAAGTCAACACCAGCATAATGAAACAAAATGCATCCAATACAATCTCACCTCAATACACTCAGTACTTAGTTCTCTGCAGCAGCACTAGACCCTTCTCATCCAAACCACTCCATAACTAACCCCCAATCCTCACAAAAAAGTTGAGTGCTTAACCCTACTTTGCCATTCAGTCAAGTACTCTAACAGATCCCCCTTCCCCACCATAATGACTCAAAATGTTACTCCCTACTCCAATCTTAATCACTACTTCACCAGACACAGCTATCTGAAACTAAATTCCAAGAGTAACCCTTTCTTGTCTGTGCTCTGGATAACGACCATCCCTCCAGCACTAAAAATGATTTAACATATCACGAGATCTATCATGCCCAAGACACAACTCCCTTACTGACCAATTCCTCCTTAACTGTCCTGCGCTCACACACACACACACAATTTTTGACCTGGGGTCCTGCCTTGAGGATATGATCAGCTTCCTGAATGCTATGGGAACCCCATATTAGGGGATCCTTGGGCAGGAAGATAAAGGTGAAGGTTAGAAGTCTGGTTAGCTGGTTGCAAAGGATGAGAATGCTGTAAGAATGGCAGTTGGTTTATGAGTGCTTCACCTCATGGATCTTGGAAGAGACTGTTGAGCCACGTAGGATGTGTGGTAATAAAAAAGAGTGTGGTTGTGAGAGCAAAAGAGGGTGTGTCGAAACTGTCTGGACATATGGAGAGAATTAGTGAGGAAAGGTTGACAAAGAGGATATATGTGTCAAAGGTGGAGGGAACAAGGACAAGCAGGAGACAAAACTGGAAGTGGAAGGATCAAATGAAACAGATTTTGTGTGATCTGGGCCTTAACATACAAGATGGTGAGTGGTGTGCAAGGAACAAAGTGAACTGGAACGACATGGTATACCAGGGTCAACATGCTGTCAATGGACTGAACCAGGGCATGTGAAACATTTAGGGTAAACCATTGAAAGGTCTGTGGGGCCTGGACATGGGTAGAAAGCCGTGGTTTCGGTGCATTACACATGACAGCTAGAGACTGACTGAGTGTGAAAGAATGTGGCCTTTTATTGTCCATTTTCCTGGTGCTACCTCACTGAAGTGGGGGAGGAGTGATGCTGTCATTTTTCAAATTCAGCTTCATTTTGCTCTCTTCCATGTTCACTGTCTCTGTATATATGTACTCCTCATAATATTGGCAATACATGGAATGAAAAGGAGTGGCAAGATCACACTACAGTTTTACTTCACTCCCAACATAAAGTCATCTTTCTTTCCCTTGGTCAAATTTCATCATACTTTTACATGAGAGATACAAGCTCCAGGTATGCCATAACATGGATATCTGAGTGCTTCCCACAGTAAGTGTCCTGGCAAATCAAAAACCTTGTTGAGGTCTATATATGCAATCCACTGTTCAATATTCCACTACCATGATTTTTCAATCATGAAGAATATTGGCTCATCAGTTTCTCTATTTGGCCTGAACCTCATTGCTATTTTCTAGGTCTCTCCTCTGATAGTATTTCAACCATACAATATAATATTGCATGCTTGTTGTTCCCAAGTACAGTGTTGGTGTGTTGTGACCAAGTTCATCTACACATGAGAATATTTTGATACTGTGGTCTGCAGGAGGTGATGGAAGTTCAAGTCTGTGGGAAGAGATGGAAAAAGGCAGGAGAAGCTCCCTTGGGCACTCCACTGTAGAGTTTGAAGGTTTTGGAAGTGAAGCCATTGTATGCCAACTAAGAAGATGGTTAACTACAGTTATTTTCATGGAGGACAGTGTCAAGCATCCATTGTTCAAGGATATGCTAGGGTAGTGCCAAATGCTTAGTTGATCTCTGTTGCCACATAGTACTGTGTGGTAGGTCTGTGGTTGGTTGAAGCCATTCAGGATGTGTTGTGGTAGTACAGTATAGCACACCACACCACACCTCATACCACATATTGTCACATTTACTTTTAAGCCATGTCTTGTGAGTGCAAGTGACAAAGGAATTTAAACAGCAGACTACTGAGTTCCTTTGAGGATGGAGATTTTTAATTGACTTTCTTGCAGATCGATTTTTTTTGAGAGTTTGGATATTGCTGAGAGTAATGACACAGTTCAATGAGAGGAAGGGGAGTTGCATCGCTTCAAGGGTTTAAGGATGGTAATCATAGTGGCAAGTTTTAAAGATGTTGTGATTCCATTGTGCAGCCATTGGGCCAGATTCATCGACTTCATTTCCTTATGTTTATATTCAAATCTATGCCTTTCATGGTCTAATCTTCAATACTTTTAATATGACTGAGTTGAACTCTACCAATCATATAACTGACCAACAACAAGCTATTACAATCGATTTAGCATCATCTTCAAAAAGGCTTGGGTGGTCTAGTTTACAAACTAGTATTCTCTATTTTCCAAGTACTTTGCACAAGTTCTACCCATTTAGAAAAATGGCAGCTTGATATGGGACACATCCCACAACTGTTTCCAAAGAACTGTATTCCTTGCTTATTCATATGAAGCTGTCAAAAGTATTGCCAGGATGTTCTTTTTCTTTACGACTAAAATGTGATACTTATTTTTGTAGATATTATCTACCTTCTTGAAAATACACTTCAGGTACTCTTCTGGGGTTTTATGTCCTCACAATGACTTTTGTCCCAATAATATTGTTCTTCCACAGCCACAAACCTCAACAAATGTTGGTTTCGATGAAATAAGAGGTTTGTTTTTATGCTGGCTCTGTATGGAATAGGAAGTGCCTCCAAACTATTTCCTCATCTGTCACGGTTAAATAGTCTTGTTGTCGTTTGTAACTATGGATGACTCTTAGGTACAGATATTGCACAAGAAATACACGATAACCTGTCACTTGTTGTTTGCAAGAGATGTGAGAAGGTACTCCTAAGATTTTACATTATTATGGTATCAACGGAAACATATAAGTAAATCAAAAGCATTTGAACATTCTGGCTATGGTCTTCCCCAACTACCATAACCAGTACTAATACTACAACAACTAAAATTGCAAATCTTACCTTTTGTCAAAACTATACAAGCAAAAATGAAAATAAAAAAAATCAACTTTACCTGGGTGACAACATAGGATCCCTTCCATCCAAAGAGTGGCTTGTGGAATACTTTGAACTGAAACCTTAGCTTGCCCATATCATCAGAGACTCTGAAGCTGTCAGCTAGGGTCGTAAACCAGTTTTGGATATTTTCATTTGCATACGTGATTAATCCTTGGCCAAATTGATGTCTGCCTTCAATAACAAAATTGAGTATCCCTCTGATAGCAGAATCAGTTACCAAGGTTTCTTCATCAAGATGAACAATCCAGTCAGTATCAGCTAAGACATTAACATCCTCCTCTAAACAGTACTGTAGAGCCCGAGCCTTAAATAAGGCCCCACTCTTTGGACGATAACTGGAGGGAACCACAACCTGCAAAAACATGCAAGAATTAGTGGTTAACATATTTATTTAAATTTCTTGTTCTAAATTGTTCATGTAATTTCTTTAGGTGTTCCAAAAGGAAAATGACATAAGCATTCTAAAAGCTACTATCCTTAAACATACTATGTCTCTCCTCTTTTCATCTTGGCTACATCCAAACATATTAAGACACCCCGAACTAGAGTGTTATGGAACTCCACCTGCTCAAGGTTACACCAGGAGTCAAAGCTCACCTTTGGTGAGGCTGTGATATATTGTGGGAGTAAAGTCTCTTCAAAGAACTTTTCCCATCAAAGAATTCTACATTTCCCCACTACTGGAAGCAGAACAGCATTTGGCTGCACAAGCCTTGAGAAAGAGATCCTGGGTAACATAAGGACTATTTCTTAAAAGCTAAGTACAAGGTCTTGGGATAATCATGAAATATGTATACAGGTGTGACTGGACTCTGCTTTGCATTAGGTTACACAGTGAGTGGAAAGCCAAGTTTAGTAAGGCTGTACCACTGGCAGTACAGTCTTATCAAAAGAACTTTCCACTTCCAAGGAATCCACACTTCCCTAATACTGGTAATACTGCCTTGGGCAGTAACAGCCTTTGTAAAGGTTATAAGTAACACCAGGACTTTCTTAGAAAGAGAGCCCGGGGTAATCATAATTAGATTTACTAATAATTTATGTATTCAGTATATTCATTTTATTATACATGATCGCTGTTTCCTGCATTAGCAAGGTAGCGCCAGGAAACAGACGAAGAAAGGCCCATCCACTCATATACACACATATATACATACACGTACGAATACACATGCACATCAACATATAAATACACATACATAGACATATACATATATACACATGTATGTATTCATACTTGCTCACCCTCATCTGTTCCCAGCACCACCCTGCCACCAGGAAACAGCATCACCATCCCATGAGCCAGTTAGGTAACACAAGGAAACAGAAAAAGAAAGGCCATATCTGCTCATACTCATTTTCTAGCTGTCATATGTAATGCACCAAAACCACAGCTCCCTATCCACAACATGGCCCCACAGACCTTTACATGGTTTACCCTGGACATCTCAAATGCCTTGGACCAGTCCAATGACAGCATATTGACTGCAGCATACAACACAGTTCCAATTCACTCTGTTCCTTGCACAACTCTCATCCTCCTGCATGTTCGGGCCCCGATTGCTCAAAACCTTTTTCACTCCATCTTTTGACAGTATAGAGGCAGTAAGGTCTAGTCTCCAAGCCACATTTTTTTTCAGGCTTTCCTTTCTTATTCAAGTTACTAGAGTCATACATAATGATTAAATAAATGTTTCTCTTTTCAAGATTATGATGGATGTGCTTTTAAAAAATCCTTGAAGTGGTTTACATAGATACACACCTGTCTAACCCTCTGGTTTTCTGGCAGATCAATCTTCTTGTCTGTGACAACTTCAATCATGAATTTTTCAAGGCCAACCCGTAAGCATGTATTAAGGTTACGGTTGACATTTTGCTTAACGAGGTCTGGGTAATCACCTCGAGTTACAACTCTGAGGCACAAGAATGGTGCCAGTAGAGGTGACCCCTTCAACTTGGCACGCTCAGGGAAGGCATTGAAGCATATAAGACCCAAGAGATTAAACACGGCCTGAAAAAAAGGGAAATCATAATATGCATTAGTATAAAGATTCTATGTACCTATATCTACATACACACACACACACACATAAATATACACACACAGGTGTCATCCCTAACCAGTTGCCTGAGTCCTGCAACAGAAAAATAGTAAAGAAGACAAACCACCTTCTGGAAAATATCAGAAAAACTTTCAAGGAAGTCTTTAACAAGCTATTCATATCTCACACATGGCTAAAACTAAAACATATATATATATATATTTATTCATTTATTTATCATACTTTGTTGCTGTCTCCCGCATTAGCGAGGTAGCACAAGGAAACAGACAAAAAAAAATGGCCCAACCCACCCACATACACATGTAGTATATACATATTCATCCACACATGCACATATACATAACTACACATCTCAACATATACATATATATACATACACAGACATATACATATATATACATGTACATAATTCATACTGTCTGCCCTTATTCATTCCCGTTGCCACCCCACCACACATGAAATAACAACCCCTTCCCCCTGCATGTGCGCGAGGTAGTGCTAGTTAAAGACAACAAAGACCACATTCGTTCACACTCAGTCTCTAGCTGTCATGTATAATGCACCGAAACCACAGGTCCCTTTCCACATCTAGGCCCCACAGAGGTATAAGTTTGTTGAGTATTCCTGGGGAATTATATGGGAGGGTATTGACTAAGAGGGTGAAGGCATGTACACAGCATCAGATTGGGGAAGAGCAGTGTGGTTTCAGAAGTGGTAGAGGATGTCTGGATCAGGTGTTTGCTTTGAAGAATGTATGTGAGAAATGCTTAGAAAAGCAAATGGATTTGTATGTAGCATTTATGGATCTGGAGAAGGCATATGACAGAGTTGATAGATATGCTCTGTGGAAGCTATTAAGAATATATGGTTTGGGAGGCAAGTTGTTAGAAGCAGTGAAAAGTTTTTATCGAGGATGTAAGGCATATGTACGAGTAGGAAGAGAGGAAAGTGATTGGTTCTCAGTGAATGTAGGTTTGCGGCAGGGGTGTGTGATGTCTCCATGGTTGTTTAATTTCTTTATGGATGAGGTTGTTAGGGAGGTGAATGCAAGAGTTTTGGAAATAGGGGCAAGTATGCAGTCTGTTGTGGATGAGAGAGCTTGGGAAGTGAGTCAGTTGTTGTTCACTGATGATAGAGTGCTGGTGGCAGATTCGGGTGAGAAACTGCAGAAGCTGGTGACTGAGTCTGGTAAAGTGTGTGAAAGGAGAAAGCTGAGAGTAAATGTGAATAAGAGCAAGGTTATTAGGTACAGTAGGGTTGAGGGACAAGTCAATTGGGAGGTAAGTTTGAATGGACAAAAACTGGAGGAAGTGAAGTGTTTTAGATATCTGGGAGTGGATAGAACAATGGAAGCGGAAGTGAATCATAGGGTGTGGGAGGGGGCGAAAGTTCTGGGAGCCTTGAAAAATGTATGGAAGTCAAGAATGTTATCTTGGAAAGCAAAAATGGGTATGTTTGAAGAAATAGTGGGTGCAGAGGAGGGTGGATGTGCTGGAAATGAGATGTTTGAGGACAATATAAGGTGTGAGGAGGCTTGATCGAGTAAGTAATGTAAGGGTAAGAGATGTGTCGTAATAAAAAGGGTGTGGTTGAGAGAGCAGAAGAGGGTGTTTTGAAATGGTTTGGTCACATGGAGAGAATGAGTGAGGAAAGATTGACAAAGAGGATATATGTGTCAGAGGTGGAGGGAAAGAGGAGAAGTGGGAGACCAAATTGGAGGTGGAAAGATGGAATGAAAAAGATTTTGAGTGATGGAGGCCTGAACATGCAGGAGGGTGAAAGGCATGCAAGGAATAGAGTGAACTGGAACGATGTGGTATACCGGGGTCGACTTGCTGTCAATGGATTGGACCAGGACATGTGAAGCGTCTGGGGTAAACCATGGAAAGTTCTGTGGGGCCTGGATGTGGAAAGGGAGCTATGGTTTCTTTCATACTTTTCGCCATTTCCTGCACTGGCGAGGTAGCGTTAAGAACAGAGCACTGGGCCTTTGAGGGAATATCCTCACCTGGCCCCCTTCTCTGTTCCTTATTTTGGAAAATTAAAAAAACGAAAGGGGAGGATTTCCAGCCCCTGCTCCCTCCCCTTTTAGTCGCCTTCTACAACACACAGGGAATACATGGGAAGTATTCTTTCTCCCCTATCCCCAGGAATCATAGGGTGGGGGAGGGGGCGAAAATTCTGGGAGCCTTGAAGAATGTGTGGAAGTCGAGAACATTATCTCGGAAAGCAAAAATGGGTATGTTTGAAGGAACAGTGGTTCCAACAATGTTGCGAGGCATGGGCTATGGATAGAGTTGTGCACAGGAGGGTGGATGTGCTGGAAATGAGATGTTTGAGGACAATATGTGGTGTGAGGTGGTTTGATCGAGTAAGTAATAATAGGGTAAGAGAGATGTGTGGTAATAAAAAGGGTGTGGTTGAGAGAGCAGAAGAGGGTGTTTTAAAATGGTTTGGTCACATGGAGAGAATGAGTGAGGAAAGATTGACAAAGAGGATATATGTGTCAGAGGTGGAGAGAACGAGGAGAAGTGGGAGACGAAATTGGAGGTGGAAAGATGGAGTGAAAAAGATTTTGAGTGATCAGGGCCTGAACATGCAGGAGGGTGAAAGGCGTGCACGAAATAGTGAATTGGAACGACGTGGTATACCGGGGTCGACGTGCTGTCAATGGATTGAACCAGGGCATGTGAAGCATCTGAGGTAAACCATGGAAAGTTCCGTGGGGCCTGGATGTGGAAAAGGAGCTGTGGTTTTGGTGCATTATTACACACCCTCTTCTGCTCTCTCAACCACACTCTTTTTATTACCACATATCTCTCTTACCTTTTCCTTACTTAATCAAATCACCTTATGCCACATATTGTCCTCAAACATTTCCAATACATCCACTGTCCTCAATACAACTCTGAGCCCAAGCCTCACAACCATATAATGTTGCTGGAACTAAACTAAACTAAACTAAATATACCCATTTTTGCTCACCAAGATATACTTCCTATCCACAGAAGTCCAATCTATTCCTACATGACCTCCCATTACCTCAGGCAAGCCTTCACATAGTCCTTTCATATGGAGACTACCTCACAATCACATCACAAGATTCTCACAATACAGTTGCAACATTAAACATGCAACACTACAAAAGGTTCAACCAAAACAGAATGTATGCAAACCCAGAATACAATGTCTGCAACTCCACAGAAGTCTTCACTTACTCCTTTAACTTCAGTCAAACATGAGTCTAGCTCAAACCCTCCAGATATGCTGAATGGACAGTCTATCCCAGTGAACAAAACACCAATCATTCTAGGCATCACATACGACATACATGACATTCATTCCCCACATCAATAACATCAACACATAAACTAAATGCCCCCAGACCATATTTGGACAAGAAAAAACAATCACTGTTCTGAACAATGCAGAGAGAGAGAGAGAGAGAGAGAGAGAGAGAGAGAGAGAGAGAGAGAGAGAGAGAGAGAGAGAGAGAGAGAGAGAGAGAGAGAAGTAGTCTTGACAGAGGATGAGCCATGCAGTTGAAGGTTTCAAGGAAAGCTTGATACATGGTTGAAATCAGCCCTGGATGAACCCAGAACAGTTAACAATAAAACAATGGAGATGAACTATACCATTCACCATGCAATACTTGTTGTAAGTGATAAAGTGTAAAATCTTGTAGTAGGTAAGAATTCTTCCTTTCTGTTATGAAATATATGTGTACCAGGAGGACATTTAACACATGTAGAGCCCCAACTCCTATGCTGTTTTTTATCATACAATCTCATGAATTTCTTTGTTTGTGCCCAAAACATCTTCACCTAGCTTATTCTATTTACCAACTATATCAATCAGTACTGAAATATTTCCTCACATCTCAAGGATTTATTCCTTGCCAACATCAGTGAATCCACTGAAGAACTTCATAAGACAAATATGGAAAAAAAAATTGATAAATTTTATTCTATCAAAAATTTAATACTCAAAAGAAACTTTGAATAAAAAGTGATAAAAACAATTCATTCATAAAATCTAATATATAAAGAACAAACTTTGAATTACCGTTCTCCATCACTCATGGTCAAATTAAAGTTTATACTTAATCATCTGATGTAGGGCTTGATAGCCAAGGAAACAGCACATGATGATAAAATTAAGTACTTTTGACCTATAAGTCCTGCAAGATGCGACTAATATGACTACTTAATATTACTACCTACAAGTCCTGTGAGGTGCGACTAACATAACTACTTAATACAAACTATCTTCTTTTTCTTTTCTTTTAAACTATTCGCCATTTCCCGCGCTAGCGAGGTAGCGCTAAGAACAGAGGACTGGGCCTTTTTTGGAATATCCTCAACTGGCCCCCTCTGTTCCTTCTTTTGGAAAATTTAAAAAAAAAAAACGAGAGGGGAGGGTTTCCAGCCCCCCGCTCCCTCCCCTTTTAGTCGCCTTCTACAATACGTTTATATACAAAATGTTACAGGAACAATACCTGAGGCAGTGCCAATAATGGGAGAAGTCTAAGGAGCTGGAACAGGAGGGTGACTAGAGGAGGATATGATGCTGAGGTGGGTGGGTCCCCCCACAAGCCCCCAGCTCCTACTTCAAATAACAGCACCACAGTGATGAAGAGACACACGTGAGCTATATGTTTGGACAGGTATAACGTCTCGGAGAAGGCCAAATTCAGCCAACTCACGACCATTTTGCCTGGGGAAGAGAACACATAATGAATACATTCTTCACCAGTTAATAAATTCTAAAATATGGAATTACTTTAGCAGTTAATCTGGTTACAATGCTTAAAACCATTACAAACATGTGAAGTTATCATGTTTCTCCAACAACATTCACAATCTAATAAAAATAAAAAACATACAAGAAATATGCTATCATTGGATTTTTTTTAACTAAATGCAAACAGTCCTTAAAACTGGGAAGGGGGTAGACAGGGATCTACATAACACATAAGTATTTTCCTTTTCATTACTTTTCCCTCTCTCTCAAAAAAAAAAAAAAGAAAAAAAAGCATACTTATTTCATGTTATACTCATCAATCTTTTTCTTTCAAGTTTCTTGCTGTTATTTCAGTCTATGTTCCCCTACATATAAAAAAGGTAACTAATCCTTCCTTTACACTTTCATGGTTACCAGAAAAAAGCACTGATATATCACATGCTCACCTTTTCTTAACACCCATTTCTGCACAGCCTTCATCAGTGAAACTATAATTCACCAAACTTAGCCTTACCTTAGTGTAAACTTAATACTGACTTGGGAGCTTACCACTTAACCCTATGTATACCTAATGTTGATCATGAAAGCTAACCTCTAGCTCCAAGCTCAGTCGTGTGCCATGCTTCTCCTCTGTCTGGAATGTTCGAGGATGTAACCAGCAGGCCTTGTAATCCTTCACAACTTGGCTAATCAGGTATTCCTGGTACATATTAGTTTAATAAGTCCTCCAAAATCTCCACTTAGCAGACTATAAAGTAATATTTTGAGTATGTGCAGATAATCAGTTACAGTATGGTACTTCAGTTTTCTCCTTGTACTTATAGCAACTTCTAATTCTAGCTGCATTACTTATAGTCTTCCATACCTATTATAAAAAAAGGGAATGAACTCAGAATTTCAACTGGGGAAAACACCTTTCCAGATTTTTCTTTCCTGCTTTTCTCACCAGACACCTGGCAAAGGTAAAGAAAATTGCTAGTTGTTGGCCTCCTAATCAATCGTCTCCACTAATTTCTATCCTTTTACTCTGTTTTCTGTAACTTCCTCTAGTATCTTCCATCTTCTCTAAAGTGAGCTCTTGAAACCCTTAATCCATTCCATTCTAGGATATCTTTCCTCAGTGTGTCCAGGACCTTCGCCCCCTCACTACCCTATGACTCACTTCAGGTGGGTCCATTTGCTACTACATCCACTCCTAGGTATCTAAAACTCCTCACTTCCTCCAAGTTTTCTTTATTCAACCTCAAAACCCAAAAACATCTCATGTCCTCCAAGTTCTCTCTATTAAAAGTAACATCTCAACTAATCTGCTTCTTTGCACTGCTAAACTTTATTTATAAATTAATGTCTCAACTAACCTGCTTCTTTGCACTGCTAAACCTTATAAATAAACATCTCAACTAACCTGTTTCTTTGCAATGCTAAACCTTATAAACAGTCTAATTACTGAGATTTCCAGATTCAAAACTATTATAACAAGTATACAAACGATAATAATAAACATTTGTTAATTTAACAAAACTTGGATGAATGAAAAAATAAAGAATGAAGCAGAATTTTTACAGAGAAGACAGAGATAAAGTTAAACAAGGACGTGTATTAGTATACATCAACAGTAAATTTGAAGGAAATCTAAGATTGAAAATATCTCAAGGAGCATGAATCAACCGCAGAAAGCACACCAACCTTAAACAAAATCAACACAGTAACATAACGACCACCAAAGACTCAACACAGTAACATAATGACCACCAAAGACTTAAGATGATAAGAGATCTACAAAGTACAGAAAAACCCCATTCTAATGGACTAATTAAGAAGGGAACACTTGTGAATGAATTAACAAGTGTACTGTAATGGAAACTTACCTCATTATTTCAACAATAATTGTTGCTGTAGTCCTCCCTCCCAGGTTGATGTTCAAGGAGTAGCAAAGACTACTCTGATTCAAAAGGTACGAGCCATGAGGGTGGATGTCGAGTTACCAAAATCATTTCCTTGTCAGAAATGGGGGTAAAATACTTAAAAGCTAGTGGTGACACTTATCTAGAGGTGGAATCTCCTCTTTCTGACTTCACTTGTTGTCCTGGACCTCTTGGCAAGCTCCTGAGGCTTGGGGAAGGTGTCAATCTTTGGCTGCTTCAGCGAGTCCTGTATACTGACCAAGCTAAATCTCATCCTCCTCATGTTCATACCAGGTATAGACACCCCCCATTGTGTTTTTTATTGTGAAAGCATCCTTAAACTTCACACTTAAGAAATCAGGAGCATCTTCACTCTCTCACAGCTCTTCCTCCAACAGATCTATGGAACTCAGCAATCTCTTCAACAATAAGGTGGTGGTGTCAAGGCAGGTCAGCATCATCTTACCACCACTGCTACAATTCTTCCACATCCAAAATGTTTCTAGCTTGATTAAGGACTTAAAGAAAATCTTGTGCCTGAAATTCCTCAAAGTCAGCCTCCTCTCTAGGTTTCTGCAGTACCTTGTTCTGATCATGATGAAGTGTGTCCAAAGAAATGGAATCCCAAGCATCAGCCCAGTTGAAAATAACAGCCTTGATGCTGTAGTTCTTCAGGTTCTGCAGGTTCTGTTTGAATGTGTCTTCTTTCTGATTAGGGTTGATGTTGACCACATTACACTGGTCCAAGTGTTTCTCTCTATAGTCATGATGATTCCTTGACCCATTTATTCAGTTAAGGTGGTGGTGTTGGCAGGCAGAAACATTGTTTTGATCAGTCCATTCATAAAAGACAGTTCCCTAAAGGCTGGATGGGCTTGACTATCTTCTAGGAGGAGCAGGGTATAGACCCTTAATGGCCTGTCACAACAAGAAGGAAGTGGCTGTGGAACCAGTCAGGGGAAATATCTTGTGTGGACCATGCAGTTGTTCCCGTAATATAGCACAAGCGGATGGCTGAAAAGTTCTTTGAGGGCATGAGTTTTCTAACTTCTACCTACAGCAACAGACTTGACACAATGGAGGCCATCTCCATTGGCAAAGCCTAGCACAAATATATATATTCCTTAATCTTCTTGTGGCCTGATGTCCTAGACAAGCTCTTGTGGGCCTGGCTGTTCTCAGGTTCACTCTGTCTCATCCCTGGCATACAGCTGGAACAGCTTCAACTTCCCACTGTAATTAATTTCATGTAGTTCTCTGCAGAATGGCTGCAGTCATTATTTCTCCTCTCACTCTCTTGTCCACCAAAGTCCATTGGAAAAATGGTGGAGCCATCATAAAAGAGGAACTATAATTCAGGTATCACACTGAGAAGTAAGCACTATCAAGCTAAGTAATGAGTGGTATGGCAAAAAGGATTTTCACAAAAAAAATACTGATGAAAATGTCCAAAGTAAACATAAGAAGCAAAACTGAATACTAATATTTTGTACGGTCATTACAAGAGATAAATGGAAATGAACAAAAAAGATAATTCAAAAGCACTTCACAAGCAAAACTGAGGCAATTGAACATACAATAAAAAGAAGAGGCTGAGAGAAATGGAACTCTATAGCCTAGAAAGAAGAAACATGATAATCTAAGTGTAACAACAAATTGAAGGCATAAAGGAAAATATATTGTAACGAAAGCCTCTTAACAAGGAAGATAGTGTTATTGAATGTGCAAGAATACCACAAAATATCAAGTATATAATCAGACAAAAAGAGGAAGCTGGAACAGCTACTGAACATATTATTGGAAGATATTAATAACATGTAAAGAACAAATATGGATACATTAAATAATTTGACATTTGGTTGAAATCAGTTCCAAATGAACCCAAAATTATACAACAGAGTAGAGGAACAATCTTATTCACCCAAGCCAGATGTACAGTAGAGTTATGCTCTAGTCCTGCCATCACAGTATAATCGAATTGTACATACCAGTAAGTAATCCCCAGCCCTTCCAAGTGTGGGCATGTATGCAAATGTAACTTTCTAAACTACTTATGGTTTTGAGCTATGTTGAAAGGTTTTGTATTATAGATACTTGACACCATTTCCACTTCCAACAAATTAGTTTTCTCTTCCCACACACTTACTTATGGTAATCTGTTTGAATATAACTAGATTTGAATTTTTTCTTTCCACTTTTTTGTTAAAGGCTTCAGTAACAGACAAAAGTCCACATCAAGGCTGGGCCTTAAATATAGAGAGAATTATGAAAAGGAAAAAAAGACAAGCGAAAGTATTTACAAATTTTGGAGGAAGTGAAAAACAAGATTTGACTATAATTTCGTTTACTACTGATTTCTATATTCATAACGATTTAAATTTTTTCTTGCTGTAAAGCTATTTAGGGGATTGTAAGCTTGCTAAATCAGAACATATACTTGACCCTTAAATAGCATAATACATCACACCTTTTCTCCATGTGGTTTTCGCACCTGCCTTTATTCTTGCTGATATTTCTTCTACTGGACGACCCATGCTGCTTGATAAATGATATCACAGAATACAGATCTTTCAAGTACATTTATTATCCATCTGCTTTCAAGCTACTACCACAAAGTATTTAAGTGGCTAGATACTGAGAAGTACAATAACCATGTATTCACTGTAGTAGTGCTATTTGTGGGCCAAAAAAATGTATAAATCACACTAAAAGCTTGATATTCATATGAATTCCAATAGTTAAAATTATATTTAAGATATCTTTATGGTATATCTCTTTGGCTGTTTCAGTATCAACTGCATGAGTTCATAACTAATCATACTATGCAGGAAATTCTACAACACTGTATTCAAATAACTCACTCCAGTTCACTAACACTTGGACCTGTCTTTATTTACTGATGGCAACTTCCTAAATATTTTTTCCTGTAATACACAGACACTACTAAAAGTTTCTGTCCAAAGGGAATGAGGTAAATATTTATCTAATGCTGCTTCATACTACACAAATGCTTCTGAACTACACTAGCCAGATGGTACGCCATTCACTGCTTCCACAAGTTAAACATATGAGAAGAGGACCAGGTTCTCTGTACCTGATTAGATAAAAGCTCTTTATCGCTTATCAAATGATGGGAGGCTATCACCCACTCATGCTGACACCCAAAAACACATGCCACAAATAATAACATTTCATGGGCTCTCGGTTTATCACAACAGTGAAGGAACAAAATCTATGCAAATTTGAAGTACTTATATAAGCATATTTTAAGTGCAAAATGAGCATTTCAGCAAAGTGTGGTGTTCATACAAAAATTTGAACAGTTAGCAATGACTAATTATCTACCTCTTTTTACTACATTAAGTAAATACGGTAGGTGCTTTTGAATTCCGCCCGCATGAGGTTACACCGTTTCATTGCGGGTATGGTCTTGTCAAAGAATTTATCACTCCTAAGGAGGCCATATTTCACTGCAACTGGAAACAGCAAAGCCTTCGGCTACAATAGCCTCTGGAAAGAGGCCCTAAGCATCACCAGAACTTTCTCTTAGAAAGAGGCCCAAGGATAATTCTAAATAGAGAGAAAAAAAATACAGTATTTACTCAAAAGTAAATTTCCAATAATAAAGTCAACTATCAGAAACCAACAATTATACGGAAAAACAAATCTGTTATTCCTAACTAATGATCATCATGTACCAGTGTGTATGAACACATCAACCACACAATTACGTTGGGTCCCAGTCCATTTTGTAAATGCACCGATCATCCTCTGTATCATGAATGAAGAACCTTCCAATGCAACTAAGGAGATGATTTACTTGACACATGTAATATCTTGAAGATAAGTATAACTGGCAAAGATAGCCAATAATAGCTTTCCCTTGCTTTAAATTAATTCTCTTTAATTTTAAGCAAAACAATTTGATTTTAATAAAAATTCTACATATATGGAGCAGCTTAGAGTTATATGATTTGACAAGAATAAAGCTAACATTTCATTTCAAAATTTGCATAACACATCTTCCAAGCATATCAATGTTGCAGAAATCATCTAATCAAGTAGAGAGCTATCTAATGTGATTCTGAAATATGAATAGTTTGCAGGATCATGTTCTCTGAAGTTAAAAAACTGGCAAAATCAGGTGTAGTGGATGGCACCACCTGTTGCTATTTCGTTGTACAGCAACCTTTAAATTTATGTAATAGTTATGTTCTTGAAAATGATCATGTAAATCATACATGTGTAAAGTAAGTAATAAAAGTAATGCTGATCATGGGACTTCGTTATTGATATGACAGTACCAGATATCACACCAATGAAAACTACAGTATACATGTGCCAAGAAACATAAAATACTGCAATATACATGCTGGACAATGAGTTTTACTAATAAAAACAGAAAATAAACCTTTTCCAACAATTACATTTACTGCTGTTCCTGAATTGCTTGCTGGTGCTGATGGAGAGGGAGGAAATGAGTGGAGTTATTGAGGAAGAGGGTCAACTGGATCAGATAACACAGTTGTGGAAAGTGATGGTGATGATTAGCGAGTTCAGCTATTGGGTTACTAGATGTAGATAGCTGGACCTCCTCTTGAATATCCTTACCCTTCAAAAGATATCTAATGTTGTCTTAAGTTTTTATTGTCTTCTCATGGTGGATTTCTTCATCACACCTCATATCAGCTAGGGCAATTTGGGCCACCTTTGATCTTCAGTCAGTGTTTGGGTCATCCCCAGCAAATATAATGAAAGCAAAGTCAATGTGGTGAAATGCATCAGATAACCTCTTGTTAATGAGAAGCTTGATCTCCCCTTCTTCTGCTACCACCTCCTTCTGAACTCTTTCTCTAACTGAAGATCATTTAAGAGCTCTTCCTTGTGCAATTCTCAGATCTCCACATCACCCTCCTCAAAGCAGATTTTTTTCTTTTGCCATTTCCATGACTTTTTTTTGGCTATTTCTAAAATGTATGAAAACTTTCTTGAGGCTTTGGTGTTGACATCAAAACCCTGAAATCCATAAACAAAATGATGGTAAAGCTTCTGCAAGCTTTGGAGATTTCTTTCCAGGCTTCAACGATGATCGTAATGGCATCGCAAATGGTGAAGGACTTCCAGAAGTCCTTCACAGTCATCTAGTCATTCTCTGAAGCCTTCATGAGCTTTGTAAATGTTCTTCATACATAGTAGGCCTCGAAAGTAGATATAACCCCCCCTGGTCCAATGGCTGGATCAGACATACAGTATAATGTTGGGCAGAAGAAAGACTACTTTAATGTTCTAACCAAGGTACTGTATTGAAGGTGGATAGCCAAGGGAATCATCAGTAAGAAGGATAATCTTGAAACATATTCTACTTCACACAATACTGCTTCAGCTCTATATGGAGTTTTGCTGCAAAATAATCACAGAAAACTTTGCCTGTCAAACAAACCCTTCTGATTAGAATAATAACAAACAAGCAGATATTGCTTCATGCATCCTTAAGAGCCCTGGGATTTTCTGAATGATAAACCATTCAGTTCTAAACTAGCAGTCACTTTTAGCATTGGCCACCATAAGCCGTGGGTGATCCTTGGCAGCTTTGAATCCTGGTGTAGTCTTCCCTCCACAGAAAAATACATTGTCAAAAGCATTCTCTTCCAAAGTAATCCAGTCTCATCCACATTAAAGATCTGCTTAGGAGAATAACGGCCTTCCTCTAAAATGGTCTTGAGGACTCCGAGGAAATTTTCTGCAGCAGAAGCAGCCTCCCCAGTCATCTTGATGTGCCACAACTGTGGTGTTTCCTAAAATAGGTAAAACAACTAGGACTTGCTTCAATTTTTTTTCTGCCCCTTTCTTTAACTGCTAAGTCATCACTATTGAAATGTGGCTACATTAAAAAAGCAGTAGCTGACCTGACGTCTTTCGCCAGATAATGGGACAGGTCACATTACCGTTCTGGTCAACCTTTCCACGATTCTCAGATTAACCATTTCTTGTTTCCTCAGCTATGGTGAAGTCTGGTCTTCTGTACATTGTCTTGTTTATAGTGAGTTTTATCCTTGAAAACTGCATGAAATACAATCCAAACCTTGAAGCTTTTGATTTTATTTTTCCAGCAAATTTACTCATATCAGTGCTTCACGTATGTATGATATATATATATATATATATATATATATATATATGCTAAGTTTTTATCGAGGATGTAAGGCATGTGTACGTGTAGGAGGAGAGGAAAGTGATTGGTTCTCAGTGAATGTAGGTTTGCGGCAGGGGTGTGTGATGTCTCCATGGTTGTTTAATTTGTTTATGGATGGGGTTGTTAGGGATGTGAATGCAAGAGTTTTGGAAAGAGGGGCAAGTATGAAGTCTGTTGGGGATGAGAGAGCTTGGGAAGTGAGTCAGTTGTTGTTCGCTGATGATACAGCACTGGTGGCTGATTCATGTGAGAAACTGCAGAAGCTGGTGACTGAGTTTGGTAAAGTGTGTGAAAGAAGAAAGTTAAGAGTAAATGTGAATAAGAGCAAGGTTATTAGGTACAGTAGGGTTGAGGGTCAAGTCAATTGGGAGGTAAGTTTGAATGGAGAAAAACTGGAGGAAGTAAAGTGTTTTAGATATCTGGGAGTGGATCTGGCAGCGGATGGAACCATGGAAGCGGAAGTGAATCATAGGGTGGGGGAGGGGGCGAAAATCCTGGGAGCCTTGAAGAATGTGTGGAAGTCGAGAACATTATTTCGGAAAGCAAAAATGGGTATGTTTGAAGGAATAGTGGTTCCAACAATGTTGTATGGTTGCGAGGCGTGGGCTATGGATAGAGTTGTGCGCAGGAGGGTGGATGTTATGGAAATGAGATGTTTGAGGACAATGTGTGGTGTGAGGTGGTTTGATCGAGTAAGTAACGTAAGGGTAAGAGAGATGTGTGGAAATAAAAAGAGCGTGGTTGAGAGAGCAGAAGAGGGTGTTTTGAAATGGTTTGGGCACATGGAGAGAATGAGTGAGGAAAGATTGACCAAGAGGATATATGTGTCGGAGGTGGAGGGAACGAGGAGAAGTGGGAGACCAAACTGGAGGTGGAAAGATGGAGTGAAAAAGATTTTGTGTGATCGGGGCCTGAACATGCAGGAGGGTGAAAGGAGGGCAAGGAATAGAGTGAATTGGATCGATGTGGTATACCGAGGTTGACGTGCTGTCAGTGGATTGAATCAGGGCATGTGAAGCGTCTGGGGTAAACCATGGAAAGCTGTGTAGGTATGTATATTTGCGTGTGTGGACGTATGTATATACATGTGTATGGGGGTGGGTTGGGCCATTTCTTTCGTCTGTTTCCTTGTGCTACCTCGCAAACGCGGGAGACAGCGACAAAGCAAAAAAAAAAATATATATGCTATCCCTGGGGATAGGGGAGAAAGAATACTTCCCACGTATTCCCTGCGTGTCATAGAAGGCAACTAAAAGGGGAGGGAGCGGGTGGCTGGAAATCCTCCATCTTTTTTTTTTTTAATTTTCCAAAAAAAGGAACAGAGAAGGGGGCCAGGTGAGGATATTCCCTCAAAGGCCAAGAAAAGACAACAGAGGCCACATTCGTTCACACTCAGTCTGTAGCTGTCAAATGTAATGCACCGAAACCACAGCTCCCTTTCCACATCCAGGCCCCACAAAACTTTCCATGGTTTACCCAAGATGCTTCACATGCCCTGGTTCAATCCATTGACAACACGTCGACCCCAGTATACCAAATCGTTCCATTTCACTCTATTCCTTGCCTGCCTTTTCACCCTCCCGTATGTTTATGCCCCGATTGCTCAAAATCTTTTTCACTCCATCCTTCCACCTCCATATACGTACACACACACACACACACATATATATATATATATATATGTTGTTCGCTGATGATACAGCGCTGGTGGCTGATTCATGTGAGAAACTGCAGAAGCTGGTGACTGAGTTTGGTAAAGTGTGTGAAAGATGAAAGTTAAGAGTAAATGTGAATAAGAGCAAGGTTGTTAGGTACAGTAGGGTTGAGGGTCAAGTCAATTGGGAAGTAAGTTTGAATGGAGAAAAACTGGAGGAAGTAAAGTGTTTTAGATATCTGGGAGTGGATCTGGCAGCGGATGGAACCATGGAAGCGGAAGTGAATCATAGGGTGGGGGAGGGGGCGAAAATCCTGGGAGCCTTGAAGAATGCGTGGAAGTCGAGAACATTATCTCGGAAAGCAAAAATGGGTATGTTTGAAGGAATAGTGGTTCCAACAATGTTGTATGGTTGCGAGGCGTGGGCTATGGATAGAGTTGTGCGCAGGAGGGTGGATGTGCTGGAAATGAGATGTTTGAGAACAATGTGTGGTGTGAGGTGGTTTGATCGAGTAAGTAATGTAAGGGTAAGAGAGATGTGTGGAAATAAAAAGAGCATGGTTGAGAGAGCAGAAGGGGGTGTTTTGAAATGGTTTGGGCACATGGAGAGAATGAGTGAGGAAAGATTGACCAAGAGGATATATGTGTCGGAGGTGGAGGGAACGAGGAGAAGTGGGAGACCAAATTGGAGGTGGAAAGATGGAGTGAAAAAGATTTTGTGTGATTGGGGCCTGAACATGCAGGAGGGTGAAAGGAGGGCAAGGAATAGAGTGAATTGGATCGATGTGGTATACCGGGGTTGACGTGCTGTCAGTGGATTGAATCTGGGCATGCGAAGCGTCTGGGGTAAACCATGGAAAGTTGTGTGGGGCCTGGATGTGGAAAGGGAGCTGTGGTTTGGGGCATTATTGCGTGGCAGCTAGAGACTGAGTGTGAACGAATGGGGCCTTTGTTGTCTTTTCCTAGTGCTACCTCGCACACATGAGGGGGGAGGGGGAAGGTATTTCATGTGTGGCGAGGTGGCGATGGGAGTGAATGGGGGCAGACAGTGTGAAATGTGTGCATGAGTATATATGTATGTGTCTGTGTATGTATATATATATATGAGTACATTGAGATGTATACGTATGTATATTTGCGTGTGTGGACGTGTGTGTGTATACATTGTGTATGGGGGTGGGTTGGGCCATTTCTTTCGTCTGTTTCCTTGCGCTACCTCGCAAACGCGGGAGACAGCGACAAAGCAAAATAAATAAATAAATATATATAAATATATATATATATATATATATATATATATATATATATATATATATATATGTGTGTGTGTGTGTGTGTGTGTGTTGCTGCGTAACCACAGACGGTAAGGCACTATCTTTTGATGCCTTACTAAATACTTTAAGTACCTCCAACACACAGGCAGTGGTTCAGGCTAACGCTAGCGACACGCGAACCCATGACCCCTCACGTGATGGGACTGCGGAGAAAAAAAAAAGGGGGGAGTAAAAATAAATAACATATATATATATATATATATATATATATATATATATATATATATATATATATATATATATATATAGTGCATAGAAACGCGCACCTTCATAGAACATAAAAACCTTCAACAGTTAGGATCGAACCCGGGACCCCTGTGCAAGAGGTGGAAATGTAACCACTAAGCTATGGGCCTATATATATATATATATATATATATATATATATATATATATATAGGGAGCGGGGGGCTGGAAATCTTCCCTTCCTGTTTTTCAATTTTCTAAAAGAGGGAACAGAGAGAGGGGAAAAGTGAGGATATTTCCTCTTAGGTTGTCCCCAGTTCTTAACGCTACCTCGTTAACGCGGAAAATGGCGAATATATATATATATATATATATATATATATATATATATATATATATATATATATATATATATATATATATATATATATATATATATATATATATATATATATATATATTCCTATGAGTCCACGGGGAAAATGAAACACGAAAAGTTCCCAAGTGCACTTTCGTGTAATAATCACATCATCAGGGGAGACACAAGAGAGAAATATAAGTCAGTTGATATACAACGAAGAGACGAAGCTAGGACCTAACTTCGTCTCTTCGATGTATATCAACTGTCTGTTATATTTCTCTCTTGTGTCTCCTCTGATGATGTGATTACACGAAAGTGCACTTAGAAACTTATCGTGTTTCATTTTCCCCGTGGACTCAGGAATAGCTTGATCACGCGCAAAATTGTGATACTTTCCAATATACATAAACATAGGGAACACAAACGCGCACTTTCACAGAACACATAATGCTCTCCAACACGAGCTACCCATAATATTGAAAAGACTATTCGATTACTAGTAATCGAATACCCTTCGTCTCATCTCCATAGGCAACGGGGTCTAGCTAGACCGGCCAAATAGAGACGCGTCATCCAACAGTCTGCAATTTTACGAAACTTCGTCACAACGCGGAGGTATGTGAACGTAAATATAATGCATATGGACGCGCACTTTACTAGGACATAATGCCCTCAGACGGCAAGGATTCGAACCTAGTCGCACATAGGTGTTAGTGGCAGCACTAGCCGAGGAGTAAGCGTAAACAGATAACATGCAAATGATGGGAATTTCGAATCACTGCGGCTGGAATGGATTATAAAATTTAGGCTTATAAGCCTATCACTGGAGCATCTAAGGCTATTCAGCGCTCTTAATACAGTTTAGAATATTCTATCCTAGAAATTCATTTTAACGACCAGTTTCAGTTTTGACGGACCAAGAAGGGAAGATCGAAAAGTATACGAGAAAATAGCCTACATGTGTTGGTGTGAGAGCTCAAGCTTGACCTTTGTAGCATTGTTGTTTAACTTTACACCAGGGATAGGAAAATCCCCGCTGCCATTGCTCAAGCCATCACCGCTTCACACAAACCCCAACATCGCGTTAAGGTCCATGAAGATCGGGAGGCATTGCTGTTGGAGAGCATTAATATATATATATATATATATATATATATATATATATATATATATATATATATATATATATATATATATATATATATATATCAGCGGAGGGAGGGGAGGAGGGTGATGTGGGATGGGGTATACGCTCCTCAGGTCACGCGAGGTAGAGCAAAACGTATCCACTACAGCGGCAAACGATCGATTATAATCAGTGTGTGGTAGGAAGGTCCTGCACCCGAGCTGACGACCAGCTGCAGTGTGGACATGAACAGGATCATTAGTGGGCCACAGCAGCATCCAGGCTCTGACGTGGGTTCTAGTGGGCCCCAACTGCACCCGAACTATGACGAGGACCACAGGCAGACCACAGCAGCACCCAGTTCATGACGAGGACCACTGGCGGACCACAGCAGCTCCTAGGTCATGACAAGGGTCACTAGTGGACCACAGCAGTACTCAGGCAATGATGAAGGCCACAGGTGGACCACAACAGCACCCAGGTTATGACGAAGACCACTGGTGGACCAAAGCAGCACCCAGGCCATGAAATGGGTCACTTGTGGGCCACAACAAAACCCAGACAATGACGAGGACCCCAGACTCCACTGATGTGTACACCATGCCCAACCCTGACACAATGTTTGGTTTTTTAAACACTTTAGGTAATCCTTTCGAGGGCGACAGACGAATAACTCGAACCCCAGGATTAGTACTAAGTTGTGGCTACTTACACTCACCGGAGGGGCTTCCTTCTCACTCGGGTTAAACTGCACCATCACCCCAACTCCCAAACCTCTGGTGTCGCTCCTCCTCTGAATATTTGCTTAAAAAGATTAATGCGACGAGAAGCCAAGTTCAGTAGTGGATGTGTACAGAGAAGGTACTAGCGGTACCGCCTCCAGGGTAACACCTGTCAACAAACATCGCCCGGTGGTGGGAGCTACAAGCTTCAATCCCTCCTCACCTTCCACCGTTACCAAGAATGATCATGGCTGTCCCATGGGGACCTAACCTAACCTAACCTAACCTTACCTCACCTCTACATGGGGGTACCTATGGTATAATTATGAACTTTGCAAAATTTTGAACTGTTATCAACTCCCTATAAGCCAATCCCCGGCAAGTACTAAGTACTCTATCGCCATGTGAACCAATGAACAACCAGGAAATTCTTCTGAAAAGATATGTTTCCATATTACCCTACAACAAAATCACCATCAGATTCTCCCCCCCCCCTTTTTTTCAGAATACAAGGTACACAATTAAACTTTTCTTGTAAGAAAAAATGCTAAAATCCGATGATCATGAGAGATATCACGTGGACAACGAATAATTACGAAAAAAAAAAACCATGTCAACATGGTACATTTTCGAACTCTACCGATGGGAAGGTATTTGCCTGCTCGCCATCACAAGCCATCGTCTAGTCATTCTAGCTGGAGAAATGGGTCACACATGGAGAGACAGACAGACTGCTTGGGTTGGATGACAGACCCAGCTACATCGCTAGGTGCATCAATCAAAGACGTTCACTACGTAGATAGATACCCTCATGTCCTCAAGCAGTACAAGTGCCTTGGTGTAACACGAGTACCTTGGCCCTGCGTCAGGGGGTGAGTCAAGAAGGCCTAAGAAGGTTGAGTGGTCTGATGAGTGGCAGAAGGTATGACGGCTTCTATGGAATGCTGGCTCTCATGGATCATAGGCAAGTGTGTGTATATATATATATATATATATATATATATATATATATATATATATATATATATATATATATATATATATATTTATTTATTTATTTTGCTTTGTCGCTGTCTCCCGCGTTTGCGAGGTAGCGCAAGGAAACAGACGAAAGAAATGGCCCAACCCACCCCCATACACAGTGTATATACATACACGTCCACACACACAAATATACATACCTATACATCTCAATGTACACATATATATACACACACAGACACATACATATATACCCATGCACACAATTCACACTGCCTTTATTCTTTCCCATCGCCACCTCGCCACACATGGAATACCATCCCCCTCCCCCCTCATGTGTGCGAGGTAGCACTAGGAAAAGACAACAAAGGCCCCATTCGTTCACACTCAGTCTCTAGCTGTCATGCAATAATGCCCGAAACCACAGCTCCCTTTCCGCATCCAGGCCCCACACAACTTTCCATGGTTTACCCCAGACGCTACACATGCCTTGATTCAATCCACTGACAGCACGTCAACCCCAGTATACCACATCGATCTAATTCACTCTATTCCTTGCCCTCCTTTCACCTCCTGCATGTTCAGGCCCCAATCACACAAAATCTTTTTCACTCCATCTTTCCACCTCCAATTTGGTCTCCCACTTCTCCTCGTTCCCTCCACCTCCGACACATATATCCTCTTGGTCAATCTTCCCTCACTCATTCTCTCCATGTGCCCAAACCATTTCAAAACACCCTCTTCTGCTCTCTCAACCACGCTCTTTTTATTTCCACACATCTCTCTTACCCTTACATTACTTACTCGATCAAACCACCTCACACCACATTGTCCTCAAACATCTCATTTCCAGCACATCCACCCTCCTGCGCATAACTCTATCCATAGCCCACGCCTCGCAACCATACAACATTGTTGGAACCACTATTCCTTCAAACATACCCATTTTTGCTTTCCGAGATAATGTTCTCGACTTCCACACATTCTTCAAGGCTCCCATGATTTTCGCCCCCTCCCCCACCCTATGATTCACTTCCGCTTCCATGGTTCCATCCGCTGCCAGATCCACTCCCAGATATCTAAAACACTTTACTTCCTCCAGTTTTTCTCCATTCAAACTTACCTCCCAATTGACTTGACCCTCAACCCTACTGTACCTAATAACCTTGCTCTTATTCACGTTTACTCTTAACTTTCTTCTTCCACACACTTTACCAAACTCAGTCACCAGCTTCTGCAGTTTCTCACATGAATCAGCCACCAGCGCTGTATCGTCAGCGAACAACAACTGACTCACTTCCCAAGCTCTCTCATCCACAACAGACTTCATACTTGCCCCTCTTTCCAAAACTCTTGCATTCACCTCCCTAACAACCCCATCCATAAACAAATTAAACAACCATGGAGACATCACACACCCCTGCCGCAAACCTACATTCACTGAGAACTAATCACTTTCCTCTCTTCCTACACGTACACATGCCTTACATCCTCGATAAAAACTTTTCACTGCTTCTAACAACTTGCCTCCCACACCATATATTCTTAATACCTTCCACAGAGCATCTCTATCAACTCTATCATATGCCTTCTCCAGATCCATAAATGCTACATACAAATCCAATATATATATATATATATATATATATATATATATATATATATATATATATATATATATATATATATATATTCAAAATTACCCTACGGCCAAGTTCCATGAGAATCTTGGTGTTACTTAGGATCTTTCTCGAGGTTCCTGCAGCCCAAGTGTGTGCTACTGCCATCAGCAGGGAAATATACACTCCTTTGGAGTGATAAGTTCTTTAACGAGACTGTATTCCCAATGATACACCCTAGTTAAATTAGATTTATCACACTGTAACCTCGAGCAGGCGTAGTCCAGTATTATATATATATATATATATATATATATATATATATATATATATATATATATATATATACGTTGGAGGTTTGTATGTTCTATGAAGATGCGCGTTCATACGCAGTTTATTCGTATATATATATATATATATATATATATATATATATATATATATATATATATATATATATATATATATATATATACATGCAAAACCCGAGACAGCATGGATTCATATCACGTTAATTACAGGTCTAACAATAAATAGTATGCTAATAAGAAAGACTTGGCAAATGGCTGTGACATATACGACCATGGCTTCAATGTGTGTATAATGATATAACGTAATTGGAAGCCTTGCGATGCCACTGTGTCTATTGGTAAACAGTCTAGCCAAAGAGCCATGCCTGATTCACAACAGTTCTTTACGTCTAATACTAACAGCAACACACAGCAGAAGTTCGTCCATGTGTTTGAATTCACATTCTAGTGGACCTCTTAAAATTACCATTGTTTTCAACACATTAAACTACGACTCCGTCATGAAACAAATGAAGAAAGCCAATCCATCTGTGAAAGGAGAGAAACAAGCCTCAGCTGATATGATGATATCACGATATAACAAAACACTAATCTACCAAGATAATAATGATATAACGAAAAAAAAAAGACTACGATACTAATGATATAACGAAAAAAATTACTAACTATAATCTACCAAAAGAATAATATCTCTTTGAGATAACTATAATATTCCCACGATAATAAGGATATCATGAGATAAATAACCATAGTTCACCAACATAACAATAGTGCGCTGGGGAGTGGAACAGTGCGATTGAAGAACAAGAACAAGAATAACAAAAATATCTGTTCTCTCCTCACTGGAGAACTGCTGTGGTCTAACATCAAACACAACAGGAGATATTGCCGAGTTAAAAAAAATCGCTCGAAGACGCTACATCCATCCCTCGATGGTTCGGTAATACAATTACGCAATACTAGCAATCCAGTAATTCCTTGCTGGAATGCAAGGGAGAGAGAACATTAAGAAAAAAAATCTACTGGCGAGTAGATATGTACAGGTGGCAGCATGTTGACAACTGGTACAGTTGGGTCGCCAACTCCGCTGAAGCCAGTCCTGGTAAATAAGAAGATGACCGTGGGAAGCCTCCTGCACCGGAAGGACTATCGGACACTACACTTCCCGCACCACTTCAGAGAGCGACCCATCCTTCCCTACGATGAATCTTCCAGCACTTCGAAGCGGACGTCCCCTCACCTTTCTCTTTTCTTCACTCCTTCCTCCGTCCCTCCCTTCTTCACTACTACTATTTTTTTTTTTCAATCCATCAGGGAGACTCCCCTCCATCCCTCCCTCCCGCCAGCCCCTGAACCAAGGTCAGACGTCGGGGTGTCAGGTAGAAAATTACAGGCCAACTTCGTCTTGCTTCACAGGTTCAGCTCAGCGCGGTCGGGCCCCGGTTGCCAACTTGCCTCGCTCCCATATAAGCTATAATTTCCTACACAGTCTGGGATAGCGGATGTTTGGAAGATTTTCTGGGGAAAAAAATATAAAAACACTCAGACTTTACAAATATTTCGTTTGACAATAAATATTTCGCTTCAAAGCCGCGACAGACATTTCCGTCTCCTCAGCCAAGTGAAAAATTTAGTTTTTGTCTTTAGTATTTCCCAAGTCATTCTTTAATATTTCCCAAGTCATTCGACTCCTACCATACTAATCCAAGAGTTTCGGTTCTGTTCCACTATCGCACAACCTCGTTATGACACAAGTCTTCTGTTGCGTAGCGAACTCATTTTGTATTCACACCTACGCGCGCACACATGACATGCATGAGATAGAAGACTTCAATTTCAGAACATTACGGGTTTGAGTTACATTTCAGTTGATTAATTCACGTTCTTGATAGATGCTCCAGGTATTCCGCACACTGCCGTTTCTGACCTGTTCCAATGTGCTTGTAACACCTGGATGACAGTTTTCCTCAATCCACTGTTATTCTCGCGCCGGAGTTTCCTGCCCTCTTCTGTGGCGTAGTGTGCGGTCAAGTGGGGTCAAGCGTCACTACTGTACATAATGGCACAGGAGATATTCTTCCACGACATTTCTACGAACTCTTCCCCACAACTACTTGGTACGATGGCGCCTGGTGACCTGTAGGTGGATGACGTGCAGCTCTAGGCCTCTGGAAACAACGTTCCAATTTCCACAGCTCCCGCACCAGCAGCAGCAGCAGCTTTGTTCTTAATATGCCTACATCACTGAGAATGACAATATGAACACACTTAGATACGTTGGCCAAGGTTTGCCCTGACTGTCTGCGGGTTTGGTCAAAGAGGCCACGGTACCATATCGAAGGGTCGTGCCGTCGTGCTCGAGAGGGTTAACAATCCTACAAACAACGCTGTCGTGGTGGCCTTCTTCATTCCCGGGCGAGTCAAGGTACGGAGTTAGCGTCGTCAGAAGCTTCTGCAGGCGGTGCGTGGACAGCCCCGCTCGATGACGCATCACAAGGTCACAAACCCACATCCTGACATGCAGAGCAACAGTCACCAAGGTCTGGGCCGCCCCCATCACACGGACAACCAAAGGCGGGGCCGTTGTCACGGTGGCTGTGTCGCGCAGGATGACAATTCCCGTGGGGGAAGATACCATAGCACGTGACCAGGTTCTCTACCCTGGCCAGGCTTTCTGTCCGTCCACAAGTCTAATGTCAGACGGAGTGACCAACACATCCTACTCCAGGGTCATAGGCACATGGGGGATCAGGCCGATAAAAGGAGACCCAGTCGCAATTAATGATGGGCACTTAGCCCTCCCTCTGTCCCCTAGCCACCTACAAATCTGATTCCATAAACACACACGTATATTGTATATAAGAAATAAACACTAGAAAAAATATATAGAGAGGTATACATAACGGTCCGTTACTTTCCACCGAGCTTCTTAGACCATGTGGAGGGCCCAAGCTCTTGTAACTTTTCTTCTTTGAAGAGTTTACGACATACCAATATATATATATATATATATATATATATATATATATATATATATATATATATATATATATATATACAGGAGAGGATACAACCTAACCGTCCCGAACATCAGAGTGCTGGGCTCTTGGGTAACCGTTAGTTCCTAATAATAATAATAATGATAATAGTAATAATAAAAATAATAATAATAATAATAATGTAAAATATCAAGGTTCACTACAACAGTGTGGCTCTCTCTACAACTTCGTGTCTGGCCCCACATGAGTCAGCTCACATCTGGATCGACATATTATCTCATTCCTTTGATAAAGAAAATATTACCCTCCATTTCCTCTATATTTGCCTTCAGGTATTTACATTACCCTTCCCGTATCATATACTTCACCAGCTATTTCTTACTCCCTTCAACTATTCAAATAGTCATTATTTCATATTAGCGATCATCAACGTCAACAAAAATTGAGATGATTTTCTTTTGCATTTTTGGAGCTTCATAATGGAAACTATTGCTTGAAGGGCGGTACAAGCAACCAATGAACCAGTACAGGCAACCAATGAACCAGTACAAGCAAACAATGAACCAATCTGTTTTCCGGGTAACCCTTCCAGTAAAGAGGGTTCACCAAGCTAATCCTGAGGCTTCATCTACTCCTCCGCCTATGTTCGAGGTCTCTAGTACCAAGCGTCCAGCCGCCAAAACCACATCCCAATCTTCCAGGTCAACATAAAGTACCAGTCAAGTCAGGGAGCACTACGACCCACGAGTGTTTCCACGTTGAGCAACATGTGAACGCGCGTTTCCCGAGGGCTGGGAGTCTGCGAGTGTGAGTGGTGTGCCTCAGCCGTCAGGCTATGTACTGTAGGAGGCGAGGGAACCAGACGGCGCAACGGGTGACCTCACCCAACCTCCAAGGGACAACCTTAGAGGAGTATGGCAAGTACTGACGCACTTGGAGAAACAGCTACACCAGGAGGGTAGTATACCCGTGTTCACACACCAACAACCCAACCACACACACACACACACACACACACACACACACACACAAACCACACACACACACACACAATGATAACCCCAGACACATACTGCCCGCATGCAAATCCTGGCAACTGGCCCCACATACACACACACACACACACACACGATCGTCCTAAGTCTGTAGCCAGAGTTCCACTTCAGGAGAATTCCGAAGGAGACAAACTGTCTGCAGGCAAATATCAGAAATGCATTCAAGTTCAAGGATAAGGACATATCAATCATCTATCCGTTCACATACCACACTACGGCAAAACCAGTATACACTTCTCAGATTGGGTTACTGCACTTAAGGAGGCACAATGAACTAACTGAGAAGGTCCAGAGGAAGGCATCAGAGTGGGTAGAGGAAGGAGAACAGAGTTACAGGGAAATGTTACGAGCCTTCAATCTGACCATCTTGGAAGAAAGGAGACACAAGACAATAAACAGAAGACATAACATAAAGTAAAAACTGCTCACAAAAGATGTAAAGAAATAAGATTTATGGTATAAGAGCAGTGGATGAATGAAATAAATTGACTTAATATATAATAATGTAGACAGCATACTTTAGTTGAAACATTTGTATTACTGAAGACAAGTTCAAGATTCTTCATGACACTCAACGAGTGTAGAACTCCCCCAGCGTAAAGCAATTACACACATAGGTGTAATGACATGGTACGTATATACAAGGTTAAGAGACGGGGCAACACGAGTGTAAAACACTATACCCGTAACACAAAATAGTAATCATACACACACACACACACACACACACACACACACACACAGGCAACTGGACCTCTCCTACAAACGGTAGAACCAACCAACGAACCGTTGCTGTACCATAATCCTGTCCTTGTTGACAAGAGTTACCAGGTAATTATTGATAACCAGGAATGGTCGCTTAGCAAATTATTGATAACCAGGAATGGTCGCTTAGCACTTCACATGTAGCCTTGCGTGACGGGCAGTCAGAGGTAATAATGTTTACCCCGCCACCACCACCACCACCAACCCGGGGACTTCCAAAGAAAGTTTCATTACGTAAAATGTTTATCCCTTGCGTGAGGCCCAGGCCCCAAGCCACCCTAACCTCCGGCCAAATCCTGTGCACTAGGGTGCGTGCACGCCTCATTCACCCACCCACGCACCCATACGCCAGATGACACCACACCCTTCATCCGGGAGTCACCCTCCCCAACCACGCGCCTCCTGAGCCTTGCACACACACTGTGTCTTGTGCACCAACCTCACTACACCTCCCCTCACTAAACATCCTTCCTCACCACACGCGCCCTCCTGCACCACACCCTCACGCATCCACACTACCACACATGTTACAACTTCCACTCCCGCATCACACTACCATACTCGTTCTAACATACCACTCCCGCATCATACTACCACACGCGTTCTAACATACCCTCCCGCACCACACACCCTCCAGCACCACACTACACCTCCCCTCACCACCACATGTCACAACCCTACTCTCCTGCATATAACCTCACACACCCACCTTCCTCCACAACTATCAACGAGAATATAAAAAAAAAGCAAATCCATTGTGAAGGAGGAATGAGAGATCCACAAATTTTCTGCAAAAGTTGCAGCCTACGAGGAGACCTAACAATAACTGAAAATATCATTTGATAAGAAAACTCAAAATTTCTTCACATTCGACAGAAAAAAACCCGAGGTAACAGCATGTAGTTACAGTGAAGGAAATACAGAACATAATACAAATATGTGAAGACTTTGAATACTGTACAATTATAACACAGACATTTATGTAATAATATCACAACACAATCAGACATTCTCTAATGATATCACAACACAATCAGACATTCTCTAATGAAATGATATCAGTTACAACACAGTCAGACTCTCTAATGACACCAATCGTCAGAGGAGAACCAGTTAAGGAGGAGTATAAAACGCACGTATTTCCACTCATTTTCTTTATGCGAGTTAACGGTAAAAACTTCAGAGTATCCGGCAGCTGAAATTGAATGTGAATTTGTTTTCCATTCGTTCTTTCCAGTAAAATTTCCCTGTCAGTATATTATCTATATACTGCAAGGTGTTCCTTCAGGGATATTCTTGTTCGATGATATGCCGGAGGGAATATGTGGGTGAGGAGGAACCATCTGCTTTAGTATTGTCTTCATCTATAGTGACAGTAGGAAGGAGCCTTCTGCTTTGCTATTCTGTCTCCATAAACAGTGACAGTAGGAAGGAGCCTTCTGCTTTGCTATTCTGTCTCCATAAACAGTGATAGTCGGAAGGAGCCTTCTGCTCTGCTATTCTGTCTCCATCTACAGTGATAGTCGGAAGGAGCCTTCTGCTCTGCTATTCTGTCTCCAACTGTAGTGGTGGGTAGGGAGGAGCCTTCTGCTTTAGTATTGTCTCCATCTATAGTGACAGTAGGGAAGGAGCCTTCTACTTTGCTGCTCTACCTCCATCTATAGTGGTGAGATGCAAGAAACAATTACAGCCTTCCTCCAACAAATACCCTCGTCACAGACCATCGGGTCTCCTATCAAACGGCGTTCTCATGTACCACCACCACACCACCCTTCCTCAGCAATCACAATCAATACCATCACCACCACACCACACCACTGGGCCCTTCCTCGACCATCAACCATTATCCTCACACCTTCCTTAACCACCACCTTTCCGGATCCATCGCCACCATGTCCAGTACCACCTGCCTCCCATACTGGGTGTTACATCCACTCATGATGCCGGACAAGACTCCACCATAATGTGCCGCGGTACACAGACCTGTTCACCGCATGCGTCACACTACCCGCCCCCCCTACCTACCTACCTACCACAGAGGCGTCACTACCACACCTGGCGGCACTGTGGCGCCCAGTTACTGCCGCAGTCCAAATGATGCCTCTCATCCAGCCTGTGGTCCACTTGCCCCTCTCCCAGCCAGAGGTTCATCCATCCCTCAACCAGCCAGTGTTCCGCTCATCCCTCACCCAGCCAGTGGTCCACTCATCCCTCAGCCAGCCTGTGGTCCACTCATCCCTCATCCAGCTAGTGGTCCACTCATCCCTCATCCAGCCAGTGGTTCACTCATCCCTCATCCAGCCAGTAGTCCACCAGCCCCTCACCTAACCAGTGGTCCGCTCATTCCTCATCCAGCCAGTGGTCCACTCATCCCTCATCCAGCCAGTGGTTCATCCACCCCTCAGTCAGTCAGTGGTCCACCCATCCCTCACCCAGTCAATGGTGCAGCTGCCCCACTGGTCCAGCGTAACTACGCCAATAGCGGCGGGGTGCAGGCCCCCGTCTGCCGGAGGTGTTTGAGTGCGTCTTGGTGCTGTCTGGAGGCATGCAAGTGTTTTTCATAGCAGGAGCGCGACAGCCTGTTTTGGTGTTGGCTGGCACGTTTGTGTCATTACTTGTTTGTGCTGTGCGAGGAAGATTTCGACACTCGCTGGGCCCCATCTCTTGAACTTTACTCTCATACAAGTATTCAAACTTCTGTATGCCGTCCACATTCACTCGCTCGTAATGATGTATGTAAATACTTACCTATTTGCACTGTAAGGTGAGCGAGTTTTACACTCGTGGGGCCCCATCTCTTGAACATTTTCTTTCATACAACTTGTTAAATCTATGGATGCTGTCTGCATTAAACACGTCTTCAGTCATCTTATTCCATTCATGCACTACTCATATTACAAAAGTACTTTATTTCCATCTTGTATGATTTTTTTTGCTTAATTCCGTGTGTGTGTGTGTGTGTGTGTGTGTGTGACAAGAGGAAGAGAGGTCAGCCAATGAAGCCAACCTGCTTGACCAACCCTGCAGCAGAAACCTGTACTGCCATCACCACGCCTGCCTCCAGTACCCCGCCACCCACCACACCTGCCTCCAGTACCCCGTCACCCACCACGCCTGCCTCCAGTACCCCGCCACCCACCACACCTGCCTCCAGTACCCCGTCACCCACCACGCCTGCCTCCAGTACCCCGCCACCCACCACGCCTGCCTCCAGTACCCCGCCACCCACCACACCTGCCTCCAGTACCCCGTCACCCACCACGCCTGCCTCCAGTACCCCACCACCCACCACGCCTGCCTCCAGTACCTCGCCACCCACCATGCCTGCCTAAAGTACCCCGCCACTCACCACGCCTGACGCTAGCACCCCGTCACCCACCACGCCTGCCTCCAGTACCCCGTCACCCACCACACCTGCCTCCAGTACCCCGCCACCCACCACACCTGCCTCCAGTACCCCGTCACCCACCACGCCTGCCTCCAGTACCCCACCACCCACCACGCCTGCCTCCAGTACCTCGCCACCCACCATGCCTGCCTAAAGTACCCCGCCACTCACCACGCCTGACGCTAGCACCCCGTCACCCACCACGCCTGCCTCCAGTACCCCGTCACCCACCACGCCTGCCTCCAGTACCCCGTCACCCACCACGCCTGCCTCCAGTACCCCATCACCCACCACGCCTGCCTCCAGTACCTCGCCACCCACCATGCCTGCCTAAAGTACCCCGCCACTCACCACGCCTGACGCTAGCACCCCGTCACCCACCACGCCTGCCTCCAGTACCCCGCCACCCACCACACCTGCCTCCAGTACCCCGTCACCCACCACGCCTGCCTCCAGCACCCATTCACCTACCACACCTGCCTCCAGTACCCCGCCACCCACCACACCTGCCTCCAGTACCCTGTCACCCACCACACCTGCCTCCAGTACCCCGTCACCCACCACACCTGCCTCCAGCACCCATTCACCTACCACGCCTGCCTCCAGTACCCCGCCACCCACCACACCTACCTCCAGTACCCCGCCACCCACCACACCTGCCTCCAGTACCCCGTCACCCACCACTCCTGCCTCCAGCACCCCGTCACCCACCACGACTGCCTCCAGTACCCCGCCACTCACCACGCCTGACTCTAGCAACCCCGTCACCCACCACGCCTGCCTCCTGTACCCCCCACCCTCCACACCACCTAACTAGACTCAAGTACACTGCTTTTCAAGACACTCCTATTGCTAGTCATACTGCAGCATGGTGGGCACAGTTCTCCCTCTTTCCCACCATCAGCCATGAACTTTATCAAAGTGACTCTCACTGTATCACCATCAGAGACAACATTCACACACTCGCTATGATAATTTTCCCAGAAGGTCTCGAACTGCACAAAACAAGCCAAAAGCCGAAAGAAAACGAAGAAAAAATATATATACAATGATGATACAAAAGTTATAAATAGTAAGCCTCCCGTAAAAACTCAGAAGTGATGATCATATCAACTGTTCCTCGACTCATCAGGGAAAAATATGAGTGAGGTTACAAGAAGTCAAAACTATCCTTGATAACGGTATACATACGACACACGTATATATACGACACAAATATATTCATTAAATACAACGTACTACCACAACTAAAGCTGAGGGTAAATTCCACTCACCTACATGTACTGAGACAAACCATATATATATATCAGTTTTCTCAGAAATGGAAGCGTATATATATTTACATGAACACAAATATCATCGTTTTCAATGAAAACGTTTTGAAATGTCAGAGAGTTTGGAGACGAACACAGGCAAGCACAACATGCCACAACAATATTTACCTCCAAATCTAAAACAGAATCCTTTAAGACAGAAAGAATCATGGAACGTCCACACATATAACAGTTTATATCACTCAAATAGGAAGTGCTTGGAAACCGAGACCCTACAAAAATAAAGATTTCTAACAAAATAAGAAGCATCGAAACGTATCCTTGGGACGCTGGCTACCGCGGGCAGGTCCTAGCCTCCTCGGCCACAATGATTGGCAACATTGATACCAGTTTTCAACGCAGTCGCCTCCCGTTTAAGCCGCTTTATCGCACCCAGGAACTGAGAGAAACGTTGGCTGTTACAACTTCAGGACGAGTTAAGGTGAAAAACTTAAGCCCTCTTCAGTAAGATGGTACGAGCCTTACATAATGACGGTACGATCCTTATAGATGACGACCTGCCTTCTGACCCTTTAGGATCAGGTCAAAGGCCATGCCATCATACCCATGAGTCGTACCGCCGTGCTCAAGGGTCGTACCGTCATGCTGTAGGAGTTAAGAAGGTACGGGGAAGGCCAGGAGTGGCGGGAACAGACCATCATCACTCACTAGCGTTAACCAATACATATTTCAAAAGTGGTCAGACTCACCCCGAGATAAAGGTGATATGCTGCTACCATGAGCATGAAGCTAAGATTATATTACTAGGAAATTATATCCCACACGTCAACGGCCAACGAACACTTGCGGAGCCGCTGGAGAAAACTTGCATGTTCCTCCAAACACCCCGTCAGCTGTGCCCTATATTCTAGTAAATAACATGGATTATCTGGCAATTACCAACTCAACGCATATATTACATGTGTCTATTCAGGGTGAAGCGCCACAGTTGGGAAGCCGTGACCGGCAAAATTCAGTCATGGTACCGTGTGGCCTGTAGTGAGCAACACCTCTCCCCCACCCCCCAACTCCAACCCTGAATGGGAGGGGCCATACGGCGGTGACCGTCCGTGCTAACACCGTTTCTTCTCCATCGTCTCCTACCTCCCAACTGCTCCCTCCTTCCAACCCCTAGGCCGGTCTGTTTCTTCAGTGTCATATACCATGCGGGCTCACAACACGAAGAGATGGCCTGAATTCCTCGGCACGACGCTGCCACCCGGGAACACTGGATGGTGAGGCAGACACAACCCCTGCAGGTGGCGAGGGAGGGCTTGTTACGGCCACCTTCACCAGCACAACCGTCACTCACGCTCATATCACGAGTCTGCCCCTGTCTCCCACACATCACCGCCACCGCCTCACTACTGCCTCCTGCCCACATCACCACCAGCACACCACCGTCTCCCACCCACACAACTACCCGACCTCGCTACTGCCTCCCATCCACACCACAACACCGCCCAGACATTACCGATGCCACCCCACACTTCATCTCAGCACCCAGCAACAACACTTTAAAACACCGTCCTACTGACCATTGCAACACATGCCAGCAGCAGACTGTCCTGCTGGCGGCCTTTATATTCCCATAGAAAAAGTTAATGGAGGATCCAATGAGCTCACCCACCAGCCACTGCGTTCTTTCCGCTGGACAGAGAGGCGACAACGACCCACCCTACTTCAACCATCCTATTTCCCCGGAAGGATATGTACACAACAAACCACCGGCCCAGCAACATCCGCCGGATAAAGCAGCACCATCTACAACCGTCAAACTTCCTTTTAACTCCTCACCGGATATGAAAACAAATACGATACAAAAACAATTTTGTACTGAACCTTCCTGACTGGGAACCCGATCCGTGCCCGGCCAGTCACACCGCTCGGCTACACACACAATGATACCAACGTTTGAATTATCAAGCAACGAGGGAAAGCCCCTGAGTGCAAGGACAGATAATGGTAATTACCTAGTGGTTATCATCTTTTTTTTCACTTTACGGAAAATTTTTCACTTAAGGGTTCCCATGTTTTTGAACATGCTTTACTATCACACAGCTTCTTATATTCATCTCTGGTGTCTACATTAACGCTGTCCATTCCTCCACCACTTATTCTATAAATGTACTTCTTGACATCATCTTTAACATGTATTTGGTTAATTCCATGTTATGTCCTCTAACTGTTCTATCCTTACATCGTTTCAAGAACTGTTCACCGTTTAAGATACCAATCTATCAGAAAATACAGTTGGAATCAGGTCACGCGTCACTCTTCTCTATTAGCTCCTTCTGCTTCTTTTGGTGTGGTGACCAAACTTGAAGGCAGCAAATTCGAACCTTGGCTTTATGTAGTAGGATATCAACAGCTAGTAAAAAAAAAAAAAAAAAGTCCTTATCCACATAACTGGGTGTGTATATGGCAGCAGATGGAACCACAGGAGTCGAGAGGAGTCTCATGCAATGTTCCATCTAGGTTAGTGCATGACTGACAGATAAGGGAACTGCAAGTCTGCAGTTTTAAACGACTTGCGTTACGCTCGAGGCAGGACGAAGCCTAACAGTGGAGACCATACTGAATATTATACAACACTTCATGAAAGTTATACACACTCTGAACGCTATTCTCGACAAACAAGATGAGCTAATTCTTCCCAGCTCGCTCACACTGCAGTTTGCTGACTTACCATAACAAGTCACAGATAGCGCGACCTGTGCTCTCGACACCAACCGTTTTAAAAAAGCCCAACACTAGGCTGTCCCGGGGCACCGGAGGCAGTCTCCCGGTGCCTCGAACAGGTCACCTGAGGCTGACGTTCCGTCTGCAGCTTCCTGGAGTTCTCTGCACTCCACCTTGCTGACACATAATCTACTTTTGATTTAAGGTTTTCCTTCGTATCCTTCAACCACGGCTACAAGCAATTACAGAGACAGGGTGGGTGTGGGTGGGTGGATGGAGGGTTGTAATGTCTGTTATTACCTTTTTTTCCGGAGTGTGTGTGTGTGTGTTCCAGTGCAATTTTCTTAATCATGTTTTTACTTTCTACGTAAGATATGAATGACTATATTCATGAAATTCACGTTTTCTATAAATTTACGCAGAAAATCTTGGTTGTGTGTTTCTTGCTGGTCTGTGCGTGTCGTCTTGACTGATGAAGTTTACTACCAGCCGAAGGTGCCTGGTTTAATCTCACTGCTTCCTTTATCAGCAGGAGGTTTACTGTAGAAGACCACGTTCATAATAAGGGCGCCAAATTTGCGAAGAGTGCACCGTGTCCTAGCATTTATTCAGAGGTACGTAAGTGTTCATTACCCGCTCTCGGTGAATCTCCTGCTATATAAATATTCCATGTTCACTTCACGAGCTCCCCTGTTCCCTCCACGTTCACTATGTTAATCTAAGGGCGAGTTGGTGATGCCGTGAACACCGTGTGTGCAACCGTGACCCAGGAGCAGCAAGGGTGGAGTGTGTATGTGTTGTGTCGTGACGCTACGCTTCCTCTCACCGCAATATTTTCACTCACCGAGTGTGACGTGTTCCTCAATACCTACCGAACCTTCACAAGGAGAGAGGAGGGAGGTGGAGCATACGGAAGGCCAGGGAGAAAAGGATATGGATGACAATGAAGATGAGGGAGGTTATACATAGGCAGCAGCGGCAGATGAACAAAAATGAGAGGAACTAGTGGGGTGGTGGTGGCTGTTAACATGTACTGTGCCTACTTGCTGGAGTGTGGCGGGCGTCGGCGGGAGCGAGGCTTTCTTCCCGGAGTAAACACATGCACTACTAGGACCAGGACTTGCCATTAACATACAATGGAGCTTCTCCCATCTTCCACCCCGAAGCCATAGAGGAGAAACGTTGGGAACGTTACCACCTGACCCTGGACCATAACGCTGGCTGGCCTTGGTGGTAGGACAGTAAACTGCGCTCCTACCGAGTGTGGGTGGAGACACGCACACATGAACATATGTTAACCCATACTGGCATACCACCACTATATCCTCCACTCCCACCTCCAAGGTCTGGGAAAGCCACAAGTATACTCACAAGTTTCACGAGATTCTCCGCTTAATCAGTCCCAAAAGATAAACAATAACTATACAATTAATAACAGTTAGACACTAAAATCCTTCAACCATCTTGATCTGCTCACGCTCATTCTCTAGGTTGAAGTCATCACGACCAAATTATCCTGCTGTTAAACTCAAATTACTCAGAGCTTACGTACGAAACAGGCAACCACATGAACAATTTATACGCAAAAATATTTCTTTATTAATGTTCAGTATGCGTACTGGTGATGCTGGCCTCTGGGAACACCAGAGACCGATACTGAATGATAATAATAATAATAATAATAATAATAATAATAATAATAATAATAATGATAATGATAATAATAATGAAAAGTTTACTGAATGTAGGCAGCTAATTGGCTGGATATACACCGCTGAGATATAACAAAACTGGGAGGTCATGAGAGTAACTAGTTAACTAATCATACAAGATCTTATGATCAAGGTGGGGCTGGATATCTCCAGGATTTGGCGCGCGAGTACTGGCACAAGACAGTGACATACAACCCCAGTCTGACGTCGGCGCACGAGCACAGGTTAAGACAGTGACATACAACCCCAGTCTGACGTCGGCGCGCAAGCTCTGGCACAAGACAGTGACATACAACCCCAGTCTGACGTCGGCGCGTGAGTACTAGCACAAGACAGTGACATACAACCCCAGTCTGACGTCGGCGCGTGAGTACTAGCACAAGACAGTGACATACAACCCCAGTCTGACGTCGGCGCGTGAGTACTAGCACAAGACAGTAACATACAACCCCACCCCAGTCTGACGTCGGCGCGCGAGCACAGGCACAAGACAGTGACATACAACCCCAGTCTGACGTCGGCGCGCAAGTACTGGCACAATATAGTAATATACAACCCCAGTATGACGTCAATCATGTGTCCAGCTTTGCTACCGACACAGGAGACCCCAGACGGCTAGGTCCGTCCCAGCCACCTGGCTGCTATAGAACAGCCACACACACACACACACACACACACACACACAAGACCAAGTCTGTACCAAATGACCAACCACCGCGTCACAACCACATACGGGCGGCATTATACTGGGTTGAGATGTTTTACGCTCAGATCAACTGAGCAGCCGAGGTATGTCCTGTTAAAGCGTTGGGGCCGAGTCCACCAACCACACACTCTCAGGGCCAGCCCGTCCAGCCACAACTCCGTCCATCGCCCCACATCCACCACAACTAAAACATTGATACATTACTAGACGTAAAATTACCAAATCATCTACAAGAACAGGCAGACATATGTCTTCAAAGTAGACGTAAACTTCTCCCCGACCTGCCCTAGCGATCACCACACCCTCAGCCACCGATCCTGGGGGTCTTCTCCTTCATGACCCCGACCCACTCCCTCCCTCCCTCCACTCACCTCGACTTATGACTATTTTCCGATATAATTAATCACGGATATAACCAAGTTTAATTAGTATGCAGCGCAAGTCAAAGAGGATTATTTTCCAAAAGTTAATTAAATGAGACCCCCAGCCCCGCCTGCCTTCCAGGTCTGCCGCATATCGTACTCCCGCCCAGGGTGCTGCACACACACACACACACACACACACACACACACACACACACACACCTGCACGGAGCGCAGGCTGGTCCGCCCGTTGTGGGGCGCAGCGATTTGCAGGCGGTCCACATCACAAGAGGAGCCTCCCTACGTCACCTTCCTTCGGGGGACGTCATGCGCATACGCTCGTGCGCGCGTTACCCGCAGTTCCGCCCACCCTCAAGAGATGGTGCGCGTCCCGGCCTGACTAAGACAAGACCTCTGTCACCCCTGATGATTATGGTGTGAGGCTGTACCACCAGAAGGTATGTGTTATCTGTCTCGGATGTCTTATCTTTTACACACGACGGTATGACCCGCGAACGCCACGGTTAAGACACCTTTGTGGTACGACGGTGCGACTTAGGTATATGACGACCTGGTCAATGTCACGTATTCATACCGTCATGCTCATGAGGCAGGAGTGGCTGAAATTCGGCCCCATGTATGTGTTGGCTGTGAGGTCTCGTTCCTATTAGGCTACAAGAAAATGAGAGAAAACTCTACACTACGACAGAAAGCTGGAAATGCAGCCAGTCAAGCAATAGTAACAGGTCGCCCGCCAACGTACTGACATATTTTAGGATAATCATAAACAGTTAAAAAGAACGAAAGAGGAACACTTTTACGAGAACCATCACTGGGCATATTCAACATCCTACACTTTCATATCACAGTCTCAATTCTCTACTCCTTCAGCTATGAAGCTGCTTAAGTACTAAGCAGCTTCATAGCCGTGTGAACTATTAAACTAGTCACTAGCAGCTGTGGCTATAGCCGTGTGAGCTATCAAACTACAGTCACTAAAAGTAACAGCTGTGGCTCACTCAATTAAGAAAAATAAAATATGTTTCCTCACCACACTTTTCACCCGCAGAATGATATGAACCTCGGGAGACAAAGTTCATCTTGTGTTAAACTGTGTCCAGAGACGGGTATGACGTCAAGGAGGGCCAGAGATAACAACAATCATTACGAAACATTATGACGTAAGTCAAGATCCTCCTACAGCAACGCTCAGATCTAGCCGAGGAAATGGAGCCTCCAACCATATAAACAACTTACGAACTGATGAAAAAGACACACTCTACTAATGATACGTTGCTTCAACTGATGTTTATATGACTTACAATGTTTTTTTTTTCTTTTTTTGTTCTAACAAAGAGGACTGAGTTATCCCTCTGCTATCTTAAGATAAGCTTCTTCTGCCAACACACACACACACACACACACACACACACACACACACACACACACACACGCGCGCACACTCACACACAAACAGAGAGAGAGAGAGAGAGAGAGAGAGAGAGAGAGAGAGAGAGAGAGAGAGAGAGAGAGAGAGAGAGAGAGAGAGCGTTGCTGAACCTAGCCAGTCGGTATACGTCGGTCAAGATTCACCCAGAGGCACGAGAGGTTCAGCAGCATTCACTGTCAACGTAACTGTAGCAGGACACTTTACCTCATCTGATCATTGCTTCTCCGTAGCGAGGCTGATGTGGCCCTTCTTGACAGTACCTCCCCTGCGGCAGGTTGTCTCCACTTCGCGCAGGGAATTCTGTCAAATTATTTTGAAAAATTAATAAGAATCCAAAGAGGGGGAGGGAGGAAAAAATATGGACAACGTTAAAAGAAATGGTAACATGAATGGCCGCAACACACAGCAGGTGCGAGGCCCAAGCAATGGTGGCATCCATCCGGCCCATCCTGCAACACGCATCCATCCGGCCCATCCTGCAACACGCATCCATCCGGCCCATCCTGCAACACGCATCCATCCGGCCCATCCTGCAACTCGCATCCATCCGGCCCATCCTGCAACACGCATCTATCCGGCCCATCCTGCAACGCGCATCCATCCGGCCCATCCTGCAACTCGCCACACACTAACCTCCAGATGATAACCCCTCAACACCACATAACAATAATCCTAGTGTGTCGACGATCAACAAGAAGCAGACTTTCCACACTGTTACTAGGAACAAAGTCAACATTCTAACTTTGGTTCCGACAAATTATGTTCGTTGAAAGAAATGCCCGCCAGACTGGGTTCGGGCACAACAGCTGCGTTAAACGAGGCAATACGAAACTTGAGCCCCGCTAGTACGTCCCTGTGAAACACAAGGCCCGGCTTGTGTGGTGGCCGGGGTGGTGGAGGGCCAGGTGGTTCCCATACCGACCAATACTCTCAACCTTACTACCCTAACAAGGTGACCAAGTCGGGGGGGCCCCTTCTCAACATACACTGTGGTGGCTAGCTAGGGGCCACCTCACCATACGCTGTGTTGGCAAGCCAGCAGGTCACACATTGTAACACCAACTATCAAGCGTCTGGGTTATGTCTACCATCACCTAGCTCCTTATATCACCTCCCAGCATGTGACACAACAACCTGCAGGTCGGTTCCCCCTCCTCCTCACACACACATACACACTGAGCCCAGCCTCCGTCCATCCTCCCACTGCCCCATCAACAAAGTGGACTATTAACACCTAAGGTGTCAAAAAATGGTTACAAAATACGTATAATGCTACAACTACGGCCTATAGGCAAGGTAGCTCAACACGACCCCACGAACAGTAGCCATTGTAAGGTCCAGCCATGACCTGCATATGTCTGCACAACCATACTAAATCATTGATAGTCATGTTGTCCTCAAGCCTGCGTTTGTATACCCAGCGAGACCTCAACACACGAGTGACTTGTGTACGGCGCGCGTCACCAGAATCCCTTGATCTTGTCTACCTTACACATACTACACGCCGTCCCCTACCTACCTGTCTACCAACCACACACTTGTGGCTCATCAATACACAGTTCTGGTGGTGTGCAACCCAGTGACCGACCAGGCTTCCCTTAGTGGTGCACCATAATGTTGTTGGCGAACGCAGCCACAAAGGCTGTGTGTCGTACACAACGCGGCGGCCCAGGCTCGGCAGCACGTCCAGCACCACCCACACACAACCACCTGTTGGTCCACGTTGTTTCGCTTTTCTCCTCCCTCGGTTGGCTGAAGAATCTCGGCCATTCCAAGTTCACCACACAGCCTCTTCTGCCTGAGCCCACAACACCTTCATCTCCTGCTCAACTTAATATTGAACGCGTTATCTCCTGCTGAACTTAATATTGAACGCGTTATCTCCTGCTGAACTTTAATATGGAAATCGTTTTCCTAGGAGAGGGGAGAAGGGAGGAACGAAGTCTTCTAACACATTATCCACGTATACGCAACATTCATCTTAAAATGCGTGTCCTAAAGAGCTGCAAAACTCGAACAATGATTTCCTTTTCGTACATCAGCTTTAGGTAAGACGAGGTGATAATAAAACGCACCCAGCAACAAACCACAGACCTCCTCTCGAGGTCTGTCTGCGACAGATCAAGATCAGACACCTTTGTGTGACGTGAGTAGAAAAGCCATGAGGCTGCCTGGAGAATGTCTGCAACTTTGTCCTTTAAATCCTGAGGAACAAGTAAGGTCCGTCGTGGACTCTGGAGAGAAGTGTTGGTTAGCTTTAATGTACGGCGTCACTTTCAACTACCATTACTGGTGGCAAACTATTCCACTGGTGAACATTCCTGTCGACGAGAGAGGGCGTTGCCTCATTCGAACTCAAACACTTGATCTAAGGGTTTACTTCCATCACTCGGGGAGTCAAATGAGACCGCTCTACTCTTAGGGAGCTCTTCAGATTCAAGTTTCTCGAAGCCTTTGACAACGGGGAACATCTGTATTACATCACCTCTAACCTTCTCATTCTCGAAGCTAAGTAAGTTAAGGTCATGTGGACGGCCTTTACGAGATCTGTTTCCAGTGTGGGAATCGTGTTGGTCGCCTGACGCGGTGGTACTCCGTCTTCCATGTCGACCGGGATGTAAACAGTGGACATACTACTTAACTTAAGGGCGTGAACGAACCACTGGATTGTAAAGCCAGACCATATATCGCCTCACACAGGAATCTAACAGCCCAACCCACCAATGTCAAAAATCTGTCCTCTCTCTCTCTCTCTCTCTCTCTCTCTCTTACTCATTGCACAATCGGCTTCAGGTTATCAAAGATTATTGCACTATAGACCTTTTCCTTATCTACGTTATGTAAACGAACGGAACTAATGCTACAGGGTTATCTTCATTTACGTAATGTGGCTGGGCGGAATTAATGCACTAAAGTTATCTTTTCCTCCTTTACGTTATGTAGCACGTGACCTAAAGCTACAAATTATATCTTCAGGTTATGGTCCTCATTTACATCACGTGACTCCACAGAATTAACGCTACAAGTTATCTTTTTAGTTATTTTCTTCCTCATTGAGACAGTGTACTTCAACCTAACTAATGCTGTAGGTTATCTTGTCAGTTACACTGCCGATGTGTAGAACTTTGCTCTTACCGACGTCAAACTTCACTGGCCACATGCGAGGCAAATCTATACGTTTGTCCATGTCACCTTGCACCTGCAGGCGTTCATAATTTTTCAAATTTTTCATCTCCATACGTAGCACTTTGACCACTCGTAACATTCAGCACCGTACTCCATTACTAATGTCATTAATATACAGGCAAATGGGAATGTGTAACCCCAGTCAGATCCCTTAGGCACTCCACTTGATACGCTCAATACCTTCTTCCTGTTGAGCAATTCCAACCAGTGTATAAAATGTAAGGTCACAGTAACACAAGACGCGAGAGCGAGTGGCTTAAATTGTACCCCAAGTGACTACCGACGCAGCAAGCACGAGAAGGTGGGGGTGTGTGTGCAGGAGAGGTGAGGTGGGGGGGTGTGTGGGGTGAGGGACCCCAGCACTGGGGCACAACACGCGATTCTGCCGTAACCTGACCCCTGCCAGGCGACCTCCTGCTTCTCCTGCTGCCGCATCACACGGCCCTTACCTCCTCTGGTGAGGTACGGTATGGGTCACACCTGCCTCCTGCCTCGCTCTACGCAACAGTGGAAACTGATTACACCTGCTAGAATGGGTTAAACGCTCGGACATACAAGACCAACCCAGGGTTACCGCAAATACGTGCGCTATGGAGTATAAAACACCAGCCCGCACCCTCCACCGCATATATCATTACCATGCGGCTACTCACTAGTGCAATGACACAGTAAGGTCAACATAACGGTCGGGAAGTACTGTCCAGGTGGGGAGGGACAGTAAGGTCAACATAACGGTAGGGAAGTACTGTCCAGGTGGGGAGGGACAGTAAGGTCAACATAACGGTAGGGAAGTACTGTCCAGGTGGGGAGGGACAGTAAAGTCAACATAACGGTAGGGAAGTACTGTCCAGGTGGGGAGGGACAGTAAAGTCAACATAACGGTTGGGAAGTACTGTCCAGGTGGTGAGGGACAGTAAAGTCAACATAACGGTTGGGAAGTACTGTCCAGGTGGGGAGGGACAGTAAAGTCAACATAACGGTTGGGAAGTACTGTCCAGGTGGGGAGGGACAGTAAAGTCAACATAACGGTTGGGAAGTACTGTCCAGGTGGGGAGGGACAGTAAAGTCAACATAACGGTAGGGAAGTACTGTCCAGGTGGGTGGGTGGGGGGGGGGGAAGTAAGGTCAACATAACGGTAAGGCAGTGTTGTCCAGGTAGGGATGGATAGTATGGTCAACATAATGGTAAGGCGGTGCACCAGTCCAGGTAGGGAGGGACAAAAGACTTCTATTTCACCATGACTTTCACGGTCTTCGGGTGGATCGACCATCATTAGAGAGACACTGGCAGGGATAAATCAATCATTAATTTCCTAGGTCATCGTTACTACTGGTGGTAGAATGAACGCAATCTGTGGACTATTGTTGACAGTCACATCTGATTCATCTACAGACAGAGCTTTGAAGTGACGAAGTAACCACACTTAAATCATACTTTACTACTCCTTCGAGGGATTAAGTTTTAAGTAGAAGTATTTTCTTTTAAAATTCGTTTTCTGAAGTTCATGTGAAGAGAAAGAAAATAGAGTAATTTACCCCTCCCACTATATTTTTCTCATCTCTCGTTATTTCCCCGAATACTCAAGACACGCCCCTAAGACCGAAGCAACCAATCGGAGGGCACAAAACACGCGCCCGGCCATTTAAAACAGCCAGTCACCTGGGCGGTGAATTTCGAAACTCCGTTGCTTGTCAAGGTCAACAGATATCGTTGTCAGGTATATTTCATTCACTAATAAACAAAGTTGGTACATAGTTCATCGTTGTCACTACCAATCATTATGGATATCTTAAGTCTTCCTGACAAAATATGTTTTCAAATACATCCCTTCTTAATGTACATTTTTTGGGATGACACTTTTATCTGAAGTACATATATGCCATGTAACAGTACAGTTAGTAGCGAGTGCCAGTCCCTTGTTACACCTATGTCTATACACTAATGTATAAATTAAGTAAGGAACTTTCCAGGTGCCACTTTACAACTTAATAGACTTAACCTGGAGAAGTGTGGACGTACTTATGAGGAAACTTATACTTTCCTACCACATGTGAAAAGTAACGAAATTACTTTGTTGTCCCTTTAATGGTTCTGGACAATGTCTCTCACAGCGAGAATGGCTTTCTCCAACAGAGGCATCCAGGAATCTGACATATGTATTGCTTAACTTCCTGTATTCATAGGATCACGATTCATTCCATCTTGCTGACCTAAATAATTCGCAAAATGATGCTGTTCAAGAAGCAGCGAATGCAGTGACTCGAACCGAGTTCTTTTGTCTGGAAGATGACGCCACCCCGTTTTTGTCATTTATCGCTCTTTGATCACCTCTCAAGATCACTCACTCTTGGCTTGGCTTGGGTTGGGAAAGATCCGGTCGGTACGAATCGTCCCACGACCCACGCTACCCACACTGTGTCAATTTCCTATATTTTTTTGTCTTCCTCGAACGCTTTCAAAAACGAAGAACCTGGGAACAACAGAACATCTACAGTGCATGGAAAGTAAATAATGGCATGTCTCGCATCTTGGGTATAAAAAGCATAAGTGAAAAGAATAGTGTAATGACAGTTTTATATATGTGAAGTGTTTTCCCACAACGACCCTTGAGGAGGCACATGACGTTAGAATATGTCGGGGAATCTTGATGATACCCAAGACATACGTATTTGTGTCCCAGTTGCCTTGACTGAAGCGCCAAGCAGAAACACCCCGATGGAAATAAACGGTGATGATGAGTGGCGGTGAAGGTCAAGCTTGGCCAGCGACAGACACAGTGGGAAAAGCACTCCACAGCCAGCCAGGGGTTGCACCATGTCCACCGCTAAGTATGCTATCACCGGAGGGCATTGCTTCCTCACCTGTGAGATCATATCTTTACAACACTTGGCTCTCGTGGGTTACACTTAACCTATCAGTAATTTCCGTCTGCTGATATAAAAGACTGGGTTCCGATAGGTATCAGTCGAGATAAGATTTCCAATCATGGGTAAGGCGTGTGTTGTCAGGGAGTTCCGCTGTCTTGCCAGAAGGCACCACCTGCTGGTCCGTGTGTGCCTGGCGCAGGCTTGGGGAAGTCGTCTATCCCCCACAGCTCAGGCAGAGTCAAAGCCGCTGACGTTGATCGACCAGGCTGTCGGAAGCCGCAGCCCGTAGGCCCACACCCCAGCCAGTCTGGCTGGTCTGGTTCACCATGTAAATACGTAACTAGAATTTTTTTTTTTTCAATTTCTCCGCTAAGCGTGTCATGGTATTGCTCACGTCCGCAGGCAATGTGTCCATCATCCTCCTATCTCCTCCTCTCGGAGCGACCTCCTTCTCGCTTCATAACAGTGTTCAGGTACCCTTCCCTCCCTCCCTCCCTCCCCCACTACCACTAACCAGGGATTCATGAATTAACCAACACGGAGGTCGCCTATCAGCGCGGCCCATTTCCTTCGTTTTGAGATTGTCCAGAGTGGTGGAAGATCAAGGTGGTGGGTTGGTCCAGAGTGGTGGAAGATCAAGGTGGTGGGTTGGTCCAGAGTGGCGGAAGATCAAGGTGGTGGGTTGGTCCAGAGTGGTGGAAGATTTAGTTGGTGGGTTGGTCCAGAGTGGTGGAAGATCAAGGTGGTGGGTTGGTCCAGAGTGGTGGAAGATTTAGTTGGTGGGTTGGTCCAGAGTGGTGGAAGATCAAGGTGGTGGGTTGGTCCAGAGTGATGGAAGATCAAGGTGGTGGGTTGGTCCAGAGTGGTGGAAGATCTACGTGGTGGGTTGGTCCAGATTGGTGGAAGATCTAGGTGGTGGGCTGGTCCAGAGTGGTGGGTGATTGAAGTGACATCGTGTATATAGGGTTACGAGGCCAGGCAACGTTAACATGGCGTGAGGGGAAATCCGTCAACATGTGCATCGTCCACGTCCTCTCACGACAACTACCAATTACCGTCTCACATGACACGTGTAATCTCTTACTGGCTACACGTGCCGCTGTACACACACACACACACACACACACACACACACACACACACACATACACACACATATATACACACACATACATACATACACACACACACACACACACACACACATACACACACACTCACACACACACACACACACACACACACACACACACACACATACATACACACACACACACACACACACACACACACATACATACACACACACACACACACACACACACACACACACACACACACACACACACACTAAGGGAAAGGTTAGAGACCCTTAAATTGGTCGACCTTTAAGTTTTCAAATGTCTGATGACATCAACAGTGAAAACTTTTTCGAACGATGCAAAAATAAAAGCCAAATGACACCACGCGACACTGGGCTTGAAACCCGTCAGAGATGTGAATATGTACCTCCACGTCCTAGTGATGGGTAAATGGAAACAGACTGACTGGCGAAACTGTGACTGTGGACAACTCCAAAGTTGAAAAAGTTGTCTGACAGTAAGAGAAAGCCAGGGAGATGGGGCCCGAGGAGTACAGTCCTCCCTCCCCGTATTGTACAAAGAGGTAATTACTCACACGTGAGGGGAGTGTCTGGGGGGGACCACATGGGAATAGATAACACCACAAAAACTCACAGCTATACTCGAGTTTCTCTGTGTGTATGTGAGTTGTGTGAGCATTACGCACGAGCCCTGCCAGTTTTTTTTGTAACATATTCGTTGTCGGTAGCCCTAGAAAAAAGAAAAAAAAAATTCAGCCACACTTCCTTTCTATAAGTAAGAGCTGTTGCCCCCCTGATGATACCCTCCTGCCCAGGACTACCACGCCACCATCACACACACACACACACACACACACATGAGAGGCAGGCAGGCAGGCAGGCAGGCAGGCCAGGTGAGGGAGCCACAGGCCCGGCTAGTTGAGGACCTCATCTGCTCTAGCTACTAGTGAGGAGAAATGATCAATAACAGTCAGTCACCCGCACCGTCCATGACACACATCTGCTGCTGCTGTTCTATATGCCATGTGACCTGCCCCTCCCTCCGACTCCCTCCCTGTCCAACCACACATCTGTCACAGTTCGTCTCCACCCGTCTTACAGTGAGAGAGTACCAACCTGTTTGCCTCAGTAATACAGTCACGTCAGATGGACAGTTCACACAGTCTGTCTGCCTCCTGGTTCTCTGCCTACCTCACACTCAACATTGGCAGTGCGTTACAGTACTTATTTTATAGTTTTCAAAACAACCTGTTTCGATATTACGGTGATTTTTTTTTTTTTGTCAAGTACAATAAAGTGAGAAAGTTGGATACTTTTCTCTACAAATTTTCGAAGCAGATTGTATCAGGATTCTGCACATTACATATCAGAACGATGACATATCACTGCACTGTCTTAAAAAAAACCTCAGTACATCAACTGATTATTGCACGTGTGTTGCAGCCCGTAACTGGGTTCCTGGCTGGTGCACGTAACTCCCCTTAATACTGGTAGGTTCCGTATATTCTGGTATCAGTTCTTTAGTTACTTAAGGCAGATAAGAATACGATATACTGAAATGAAATTGATATTCTAATATCGATGTGTGGCACTCTGGTGGCTGCTGAGAGAACTTAGATGAACTTATAGGAAGAATAATAGAAAAAAATAAGAGAGGCAATCATGTTCCTGGGACTGATCATGCATATTAAACGGCCAATGTGATTATAATTTACCTACGTAAATCATAAGGAAGACTTTCGTTCGTAGGCAACATGTTTCGCAAATTGGGTTGGAGAATAAAAAAGTGCAGAAATACATTTGCATTTTCTATCATATCTTTTTCTTTTAAGGTAAGATACCACGGTACGATGTCTTAACGTACTAGAATGGTTAAATGTCCACACACACACACACACACACACACACAGAAATAAAATCCACCTCAACAAACATTTTCAAAGGCGATGTCACACGTGCATTACATTACTCTCATCTCTCTCCTTTGGCCTTGATCATCATCTGCAGACGCCCGACCAGAGGACTGGCGAGGTTCCTGAAGTCCAAAGGGTCGTGATCTGAGCGAGGCGAGGCACTGTTGAGGTATGGCAGAAAGCAGTCACCTGGTCGTGCGCTCTGGAGTGCCTAGTGCGCCTAGAAATCTCACCTGTACTCACATGTTCTTGCTCCCGGGCGAGAATTCGGGCTTTCTCCTCAGAAATGTATGAGCCAACCTTTTGAAGCACAGGACTTGGGAAGAAATACAGCGCTAAAAGAGCGAAATTCCCAAAATTAAGTGGCAGCGTGGAAGAGTAAAGAGAACACGTCTTTCTCCAAAGATAGCCAGGGGCACACTGAGGCGGGCTGCTACTTGCTAGTGATGACAACGTTAGAAACACTAGTCTCAGCGACCAATTGTACGATGATTTCACCCTGTTAGCGACATATGCTTGGAGCCATTATAAACGATTGTCGTGTATTGCTTTGAAAATATATCGAGGGCAGACTTTTTCTTTCCGGACAATGTATGAAATCACGACATGCATTTTGAGGTACAGCGCGGAACTACGGTGCCATATTTCCCTCAAGTTCGAAGTTGTAAAAAATATCGTACCGTATCGTACTGCTGCCAGCCTTACCGACCATCCGCACATCTCCACCACCTCGTGGGTTTTACTACATCTTACTCCCCTCACTACGTTATCCCCCCACCTCACCCGACTACGATCTCCTCTCTCTCTCTCTCTCTCTCTCTCTCTCTCTCTCTCTCTCTCTCTCTCTCTCTCTCTCTCTCTCTCTCTCTCCACCTGCTGGTGATGGCGCGCATCACGCAGGACAGTATTCACCACAGGATGTGGTATCTCGCTTCTGCATCTAGAAATAAACAACTAAGAGTGGTGGTGATGGTGGGCAGGAGTGATGGGGGTAGGAGGAGTGGTGGTGGCGATGGGGTAGGAGTGGTGGTGGGCTAGAGTGGTGATGGGGGTTGGAGTGGTGGTGATGGAGGGTTGGAGTGGTGGTGGTAGTGATGGGGGTAATGATGATGGAGGGTTAAAGTAGTGGTGGTGGTGATGGTGGTGGTGGTGGTGGTGGTGGTGATGGTGGTGGTGATGATGGTGGTGATGGGGGTATGAGTGGTGGTGATGATGGTAGGAGTGTTGGTGGTGGTGGTGATGGGCGTAGGAGTGGTGATGGTGGTGAAGGAGTGGTGGTGGTCGGGGAAGTGGTTGGCTTCCCTGGAGTACAAGTACGTACACCACACGCAATACTCAAGCCTAAACCCTGCTTCATGGCCATAAACGGTAGTCGAACAAGATGAGGCAATTATTCAAAATAAATAAATACAATAATAATAATAATAATAATAATAATAATAATAATAATAATAATAATAATGTTTACTGAATCAGCCGCGACCAGATGTTGAGAGTATAAAGGATATACTGGTCCATAAGACAAATGTTGGGGCAATAAATAGCGAAAAGTGGGAGAGAGAGAGAGAGAAAGTGGTTAAAATGTTACCCTGAAACATGGAATCTGGTGGAGGTAGTTAAGGACTCTGGTGGAGGTAGTTATGGACTCTGGTGGAGGTAGTTATGGACTCTGGTGGAGGTAGGTAGGGATTCTGGTGGAGGTAGTTTGGGACTCTGGTGGAGGTAGTTATGGACTCTGGTGGAGGTAGGTAGGGATTCTGGTGGAGGTAGTTTGGGACTCTGGTGGAGGTAGTTAGGGACTCTGGTGGAGGTAGTTAGGGACTCTGGTGGAGGTAGTTAGGGAGTCTGGTGGAGGTAGTTAGGGACTCTGGCGGGGGTAGTTAGGGACTCTGGTGGGGGTAGTTAGGGACTCTGGTGGAGGTTGTTTGGGATTCTGGTGGAGGTAGTTAGGGACTCTGGTGGAGGTAGTTAGGGACTCTGGCGGGGGTAGTTAGGGACTCTGGTGGAGGTAGTTAGGGACTCTGGTGGAGGTAGTTAGGGATTCTGGTGGAGGTAGTTAGGGACTCTGGTGGAGGTAGTTAGGGACTCTGGTGGAGGTAGTCAGGGACTCTGGTGGAGGTAGTTTGGGACTCTGGTGGAGGTAGTTTGGGAGTCTGGTGGAGGTAGTTTGGGAGTCTGGTGGAGGTAGTTTGGGACTCTGGTGGAGGTAGTTTGGGAGTCTGGTGGTGGAGGTTCATTTATCATAAAGTGTTCACTTCGGACATTCACTGTGGTGGGCTGGGATGGGAGTGTTCGTGAAGGGCTCCCAAGTCAGGCCTTGAGTTGGCTCGGCCAGGCAAGACCCGAGGCGGGTGGCGATTTCTGAAAGCAATTTATTCTTTCTCTTTCAGTTGTGCCTCGAGGGAGGAACCTGGGATGCAGCAGGCTGCCTCTTCAGTGGCAGCACACCGCCACAAGCAACGTGCCAGTACTGCCCAAGTGCCTGCTACACAACGTATCACAGCGACATAATCCAAGCGATATTTCCCTGTCCTAATCATCTACGTATACGAAGACCGTCGGTGTTACCGGACTGCGCCAGGAGGCGGTCGCAGCGAGAGTGTATCGCTGTCAACGGATGTAAAACGTGTGTAGTCGTGTGAGAGCGGGAACTGCTTTGCTACCTCAGATAAAGGCCGTCAGTTCACTACTCCTGACTGAAGCACAACCTTGATATATACGAGACCCATAACTGGCGTCCTGGGGTTATATAATAATAGCATCAAATGATCTCAACACTCCTGTCCTTCCTCGTATTGATATAAAGAACATAGGATATAGTTGGCAATGTCAATAAATTCTATGTCCACTTACTACTACTATGACTACTACTACTACTACTAATAATAATAATAATAATAATAATAATAATAATAATAATAATTTCATATATAATCATAATAATTATTAGATTAACACTGCCCTTGAGGTTGGGGTAGGTTAGGGAGGAGGTAGGCTAGCAACGCATCGTGAGTCGGTGGCATTAGCAAGCGAGGCATCTCCTCCTGCCATACCTCCTCCCTCCCTTCCTCACACACACACACACACACACACACACACACACACACACACACACACATTAATACCATCACTCTAGAATGCATGTATTTTATCTGTATATTTTCAGCCTTTGGATGAAGGTCAACCATTATCTTCATTACCATTATTAATATCTGATTATACCTGGTCGCCTCTCCCGCCTTAGCGAGGTAGCGCCCAGAAAGTAAAAAAAAAAAAAAAAAAAAAAAAGACGAATGGGCCTTCAAAAGGTAAACTCTACGCTTGGTTCCCTTTGTTCTAACTGTGAGAAAAGTGATGATAGAGGAAGGCAGAACACACAGCCTTCACCCCTTTCCCTCCCTCACAACACCCTGACGTCACCTCTGTCATCATTAGTGAACATTACGAACGAACTGGTGTGTGTGTGTGTGTGTGTGTGTGTGTGTGTGTGTGTGTGTGTGTGTGTGTGTGTGTGGGGTGTCACTCACCGAGCTAGGGGGGGGTCTGCTTATCCCGTACTACTTCATTCTCTCCCGGACGACAGCAGTGTATTTCTCACAGCAGCAACACCGCCCGATCAAACTTCAAAGGTCACCTTCCTGGAAAGATAAAACATTCACGTGAGCGGAGTCGGCCATAATTCCTGGAAAATGTTCCACGGTAGATATCGTCCCGGCACACCGGAAGTATCACAACCACCAAATGGTACAATACTCTCTTTCTCTACGTTCATACGTTACTGAACACACTCTTGCTATTACGTCTGTGTTGTGTGTGTGTGTGTGTGTGTGTGTGTGTGTGTGTGTGTGTGTGTGTGTGTGTGTGTCCAATCGTGTCCTCTCCACCGAACTGGCCTCACTCTCACAGCAATGAGGAAGCTTCAGTATTACCTGCCTCCACCAACTGTACCCCAACGTACCGTCTTCCCAAACACCAACCAGCGGTGGTACCACCACCAGCACGTACCATCTCTGCCAAACACCAACCAGCGGTGGTCCACCAGCACTTACCATCTCCGCCAAACACCAACCAGCGGTGGTACCACTAGCACGTACCATCTCCACCAAACACCAACCAGCGGTGGTACCACCAGCACGTACCATCTCTGCCAAACACCAACCAGCGGTGGTACCACCAGCACGTACCATCTCCGCCAAACACCAACCAGCGGTGGTGCCTCCACCAGCACGTACCATCTCCGCCAAACACCAACCAGCGGTGGTACCACCACCAGCACGTACCATTTTCGCCAAACACCAACCAGCGGCGGTACCACCAGCACGTACCATCTCCGCCAAACACCAACCAGCGGTGGTACCACTAGCACGTACCATCTCCACCAAACACCAACCAGCGGTGGTACCACCAGCACGTACCATCTCCGCCAAACACCAACCAGCGGTGGTACCACCAGCACGTACCATCTCCGCCAAACACCAACCAGCGGCGGTACCACCAGCACCAGCACGTACCATCTCCGCCAACAGTACCCACACACAAGATGGCAAGGGAGACAAACAACAGCTGTGCCAGCGGTGTCAGGAGGCCCTGAAGCACCCCCCCCCCCCCCCAGCATTCACAACACTGACCATACACCACCACCCTCAACCTTCGCCAAGTGCAACACAAAGAGACCGACCTACCATAAAAAGGAGCTAGTATGTGAGCCTTCCCTCATCCAAGTCCTACGACCACACACACACACACTCACACACACACACACACACACACACACACACACATTGCCCTACACCTGCTTTTTACTTCACTTGCATCAAGTCGTATTCACAATCCAATATTTCTTCATCACAAATCTATCATACAAACATGTATTATCAGCGATGCTACATACGTAAAAACACGTTAAAATCCTGGTAATCAACGTCATCTGCTTTACACAATCAATCCAAACAATATAGCAATAAAAATGGGAAAATATAAGCTAGTATTCAATCAATAACATTACTGTATCAAATCCAGCAAACTGTGACATATAACGAGCCATATGCGTTCCGTGGAATCATTAGCCAAACAAGCCAATATCCAGGACGTATGCAAATTAACTTTCGAAATCTGAGTAAAGAAACAGAGGAAAAAAAGAAATCTGCCGTACATAAATGCATAATATATCATCCTTGCTGGATCCTTTACTGGCTCGCTCTATGTGAGCATCAGACTCAGACTCGCTCTATGTGAGCATCAGACTCAGACTCGCACTATGTGAGCATCAGACTCAGACTCGCTCTATGTGAGCATCGGACTCAGACTCGCTCTATGCGAGCATCGGACTCGGACTCGCTCTATGTGAGCATCGGACTCAGACTCGCTCTATGCGAGCATCGGACTCGGACTCGCTCTATGTGAGCATCAGACTCAGACTCGCTCTATGCGAGCATCGGACTCAGACTCGCACTATGTGAGCATCAGACTCAGACTCGCTCTATGTGAGCATCGGACTCAGACTCGCTCTATGCGAGCATCGGACTCGGACTCGCTCTATGCAAGCATCGGACTCAGACTCGCTCTATGCGAGCATCGGACTCAGACTCGCTCTATGTGAGCATCAGACTCAATTACTCCCATGAGCTGTCTCAATCCAAGATCATCCACCGATTCACATGGTTCAACACCACACGATTTAATCATACATTACCACTATTCTAAGTTATAGGGTTCCCGCGCTGCATCCACCTGAAGCAGTCTACAGCTACTGAATTTATCCTTAACATCTTTAACACGTTCTAAAACCATGATCTCACAATCGGACTAAAAAGGATAACTAAAAAAAAAAGTATATAGTTTTCTGAAGGCTTACAAATAATAGCAGAATATAGAACGGTTCAGAGTGTGCTTGTAAAAAAAATAGTTCAATTGTAAAAAAAAGAAATAGTTCAATTGTAAAAAAAATAGTTCAATTGTAAAAAAAAAACAATAGTTCAATCTCATCAAAACTGTGAGTCGCCGTCAGACTCACGCAGCAGCCAGAGACAGCTAACATTATACCGACGACTACCAACAACACAGCTTTCCAATCAGGGACGGACTAACACCCTCGCCTGCCACTCACCACGAAGGTCGTCATTACGTAGCCATGTATCATGTGCGAGCTGGAAGAGTGAGAGGGGGAAGGAGGTTGTTTCGAGAACTGAATACCAACCAGCAACTACAAGAGTAACAGATGCAGAAAGAAAACAACAGCCTAGTCTAGGGAAGGGAACTTGACACCCGCTGTAGTGATGGCTCACTATGCCACCGTTACTGACCCTCCCCCATATAACCTGGCTGTAGTACCTCATCAGCGATCATGAGTAACGGGTCAGTGACTGACCTACAACAACAACAATAACAATAATAATAATAAAAATAATAATAATAATAATAATAATAATAATAAAAATAATAATAATAATAATAATAATAATAACTATCATTATCATTATCATCATTAACAGTTTATAGGACAATGTACATGATCATGTATATCCAGGTATCGGTCCCTGTAAATGTATGTAAAGGTATATAAACACATACCATTCCCATTACGTGCATATATACAATAGTCCAGCTCAATGGGAGACCCAGAGCTTGTCTGTTTACATGTGTACTTCTAGGGAAGGAAGCACACTAAACATGTCCCATTCTCAAACCCATACAATATAATCAAAGTAAACCACGTCAATAATCTACGTCAATCGTGTATACAAGCAATGCAAATACGGACCTCCTGGGTACCTTATACCTCTAGTGTACGAGAATGACGCCTAGCCTTAGATGTGACATTCAAAAGGGTCAAGGTCAAAGGCCAGGCCAACACAGCCAAGGGCCGTACCGTCGTGCTTGAGAAGTTAATGGATAGTGGTGTGAAACGCCACCATCACTGAGCAATGGGAATAACAAATAAACCACAAAGTTATAACCCTACAGAGTCAAAGGCTTTAAATGTTTGAATGGCTGACCTTCAGGAATGAAAGAATGCAAATGAAGAATGCATGAGTAAATGTTTCATTCAACAACTGCTTCAATCCGCGTGGTACTGGACTAAATAAATCAATGAATAATCTTGAGTTAAGGGACAGCTTAAATGAGTAACTGGGCCTGATACTCCTAGAGTGAGTGAGTGAGTCGGTAGAGGGGTCCAGCAAGAGTGAGCTGGGAGAAGATAAGCAGACCACAGGAATGCCGGAGACGGGGAGCCTTATCACTGGCATCGGCGCTAACCTCCGGTGCACTAATAGGGAATGAGAGGCAGGCAGAGGGGGAGCCACACTGCTGCCATCGTTACTAACCTCCCGGTGCGCCAGTAGGGAGGGAGAGAGGGAGGGAACAACAACATCCGCCGGCTGCCAAAACACTTCCGCTGACAGACGCTATACGTACGTTCAAACTCCCTCCCTCCGCACGCCCTTATTTCTTTCAGACCGGCCCAGACCCAGGGCCTAGCATCTCCCATCCCCTGTGCAGCTCAAGACCCAGGGCCTAGCATCTCCCATCCCCTGTGCAGCTCAAGACCCACGGCCTAGCATCTCCCATTCCCAGTGCAGCTCAAGATCCAGGGCCTAGCATCTCCCATCCCCTGTGCAGCTCAAGACCCACGGCCTAGCATCTCCCATTCCCAGTGCAGCTCAAGACCCAGGGCCTAGCATCTCCCATCCCTTGTGCAGCTTAAGACCCAGGGCCTAGCATTTCCCATCCCCTGTGCAGCTCAAGACCCAGGGCCTAGCATCTCCCATCCCCTGTGCAGCTCAAGACCCAGGGCCTAGCATCTCCCATCCCCTGCGCAGCTCAAGACCCAGGGCCTAGCATTTCCCATCCCCTGTGCAGCTCAAGACCCAGGGCCTAGCATCTCCCATCCCCTGTGCAGCTCAAGACCCAGGGCCTAGCATCTCCCATCCCCTGCGCAGCTCAAGACCCAGGGCCTAGCATCTCCCATCCCCTGTGCAGCTCAAGACCCAGGGCCTAGCATCTCACATCCCCTGCGCAGCTCAAGACCCAGGGCCTAGCATCTCCCATCCCCTGTGCAGCTCAAGACCCAGGGCCTAGCATCTCACATCCCCTGTGTACCTCAAGTCGCTAAGTTTAACCCATGCCTGTGCTACTCGCATCATTCGACATACATCTCATTCCACGGACATCACATTCCCTAAGCACCTCAAACGACTAATATCTCGGCCCTTCTATCACATCACTGCAGGCGAATCTCATTGCATCTATACATCATATCCGCGTACAATGCTTCATTCCCAGGCGTAACTCATACCACTGTGTCTACTGTCACATTCCACGTGCGCCTCATACTACCATGTACATTCTGTCTTGTTCCATCTGTACCTCGAACCAGTTCATTGCATTCTTCGTCTTCGTGTCATTCCATGTGTACTTCATCACCCCACGTATATAGTACACCTCATTACATATACAGAGAACATCTCTTGACCTGATGACGTACATCAAGGCAGTGACGCATCCAGGGAGGGGGGGAGGTCCCCCCTAGAGCAGTGAGGGCCAAAGGCACATAATAATAAACAGGGTCTGTCCGAGTTTAGCAGGCCACAATTACCCATGTCACTTAATGCGGGTAGCAACTGCATGCTTATCTTACAAGTCGACCAAGATTTGTGTGTGTGTTCTCCTCGAGATGATTTTGTTACTTGGAATCATTACTGTAGTTTATTCTACATGATTTTTTCACTTAGCACTATGCGCGATTTACGAATCCTCGTTAACCTAATATCCATCAAAAGCGTTATGAATTAGTCTTCAGTAATATATCAATTTCTTTCTTTTCATGTCAGTTGGCTCAGGGTATTACATCCCTCCCCTCTCAAATGTCTAAGTATGCCCCCTCAGTACGGGAGAACGAAGATCTTCCCGGGTATATGACCAGTTACTTATACAATGAGAACTACAACCTGCGTACACAGCCTAAGGCTCAAGATAACATTACCTGGTCCACACCTTCACATAGTCTGTATGATGGAGTACTACCACTATGTGCGTACATGCTGAAGTTTAACTGGGATAAATGCCTATCATCCACTGTACGGTCATAAGACAAATCATAACACATTAAATGCGTATCAACATGTACGTACACCTACCTACTATATTAACTGGAAGTTCCCTGTGAACCCTTCAGTATGAAAATGTTTGATCTTCGCTGTCAGACGTATGATGACCCCGAAGGATACCCAACTTGCTTATACAACTTTGGTGTTATGTAAGCCCTGACGTCATCGGTCACAGTTCAACACCAGAAGACTGTGCTGGTTAGAAAAAAAAAAAAAGAACAGTGCTACAGTCAAGAGGAGCGTTAAACCAACAGTTCACATAGCGTCCGCCGGCAACCTACAACAACGCACGACCTTGTAGACTACACGCGCGCTCCTCCTGCATACAAACGCCGATGAACTCATGACCTCACAACACCCATGTTGGGACAGATCACCCAGCTCCTCAAGGGGGCAGTCATCAGCTGACATTTATCTAACAAAATCACACGAACTCGACGACGAATTTATCTAACAAAATCACACGAACTCGACGACGAATTTCGACTGTGTATAGAACATGACACAACTTAATCTATGAGAAGGTATCTTGTTATTTCAAATGTCATAATATTCCGAAGCAGATGTTAAACACTATATAAACCAGTCTTATTCTTACTGTACGCTTCTGGCCAGTAAAATTATCAGTTTCACTGTGTGTGTGTCCACTCCTGGTCAGTATAATGTAAGTAGTGTTCGCTAAGTGTACATATTCGAGCAGTTTATATAAATGACTGAACTTGAAGAAATCACATAATTCAGAGAGGTACAAAACACCTCACCTTGATACTCGCGTACGACGGTATGATGATCCTTGCGTATGTTGGCCAGGTCTTTCAGCTGATGCTTATGGGTGTGGTTAAAGGTCACACTACCACAGAAGATCAAGGGTCACCCGACCATAATACCCAAGGCTCGTCACAGCGGCATATCAACCATCGTGCCGACGTCATCGAGGTCTTCAAATGACAACATCACGACCAACCTACTAGACCCGGATGTTCAACGAGCATATGATAACAGGAGCGAGTCACTGTTGCTTAGGGCCAGCTCTTCTGCTCTTGGCTTACATGACAACGGGCAAACTCCCCACCCGACACAGACACCAGATGCTAAATAAATATGTCGACTTCTGAGAGATGGATGGATTGGCAAACCTTTGCTCGATTCTTAATGAGCAGGAGGCCGTAATTTACAGCTTATGACAGTTCACTGAATTCTGGTCACTGCTGGCCAATGTCATTCCCGGATGTACTGTACTAACTACATCTGGTCACTGCTGGCTGATGTACTGTACTAACTACATCTGGTCACTGTTGGCTGATGTACTGTACTAACTACATCTGGTCATGTTGGCTGATGTACTGTACTAACTACATCTGGTCACTGTTGGCTGATGTACTGTACTAACTACATCTGGTCACTGTTGGCTGATGTACTGTACTAACTACATCTGGTCACTGTTGGCTGATGTACTGTACTAACTACATCTGGTCACTGTTGGCTGATGTACTATTCTAACTACATCTGCTCACTGTTAGCTGATGTCTTCCCGAGATGTATTGTATTCACCACATCTAGTCACTGCTGGTCGATGTCAGTCCACGTCCTCAGTGCAAGCCTGACAACAACAACACCCCCCCCCCCCCAACCTCCTGCTGGGAAGTGAGATATGCCTGCATGACATGTGGCACGGGTCTCGGTGCACGCTTCTCTCCACACATCACACTATTGCCTACCGGACGCTACCATGCGTCAGCCACACCATCACTACACACATCATCCACCAACATTCATTCCAACACTTGCCCCATCTTTCCCTAAAGATACGGGCATAAAATGGTCATTCCTTACATAACCCCCGTATAAGCATCATAACTAACGTGTGATTAGAAACGCCAAAGAACTCCTCCTTCCAACGACAACGTAGTAGAACCTGTTCATCACCGCAGTGTTCCAGTACTGAACTGAGCACCACCGTGACCCTTGAGCAACCCGGGAACAAGCTCCCGCATTATGATGGCCTGACCCACTGTGGCTTAACCCCTGAAGGATCACCCCAGTGGCCCGGCCACGACAACCAGAGGTCGTATCGAGTAACTCGAGAGTGACGACAAGTCATGGTGTAAGGTTGGGCTGGGGTGGTAGGCGTCAGCCATACCATTCACGGGTGAGTCACTCGGTCTACTCAGGCATACGTCAAGAGCTTCCGGGAAGACGGTCACACACGCCTCGTGACCTTCCAGTAACGTAAAGGTCCGGGAGAGAGAGAAAGAGAGAGCAATGGCCTGGCCCGTTTACAGGAAGGAGGAGGAGGTAATGGATGGCAGACGAAGAGGAATGTGCGTGGTGGTATGACCCTTGACCCTCATGCTACGCCTGCCTGCCCATGGCACCAGGCCCTCGTGCGTCGTCTCCTCCCTGCCATGGGTTCTACCAGGCCCCTGACGGTAGCCACTCACCAAGGCTGACGGAGTAGGAGGAGGAGGAAGGGCCAGGGATGAAGGGGGTGTGTGTAAGCAAGGGGTCCCATCCAACTTACACGCACCATACCAAAACGAAGTAAAGCAAACCTCACCAAAGCAGTTTATAGTCTACGTTCGCTACGCATCTTCCAAAGTAGATCACTCATACCGTATTAGATTCATTTTTTTCGTTATATCTTGTTAGCCAGTCAGTCCTTGCATCATACTGGCTCTACTTATAATCCTCTCTGTCACCGCTGAAACACTCTCTCTCTCTCTCTCTCTCTCTCTCTCTCTCTCTCTCTCTCTCTCTCTCTCTCTCTCCTCATGCGCATATACGTCTGACTCCATAACATCTCTATTAGAACTGGTTTGTCATTCTCTTTCCCCCAAAAAATTTATATCCAGTACCAGTATCATCTGAAATAAATCACTTGATCAAACACATGAGCCCTAAACACAACCCCGCGACGAAGGACACACAATATCTTCCCATAAATACGTCAGCCTCACTCATGGCCAAAGGTTTCTCGAGAACCCTTAATGTTGAAGAATTCCATGCCTCCTCAGTAGGAAAGGTTACACACTGCCCCAGCTTCTGATTGAGTCTAGTTCCTGTGTTAGTCATGGGCCACGATCCAGCTGACTCACTCCCACTATCTTATCCCACAACAATCCACAACGTCACACACGGGCCTTCGTGTTGCTTCGAGGTTAGCTTTACCGACCCTGAGTCAGGAGTTCGAATCCTGAACGCAACAGTCGGCCAACACCCAACGCAGGTGTTCCCCTTATCCTTATGGGGGCTGGTCTATAAATGGGACGTGTGTGTGTACGCATACAGGAGTCAAAACACGGTACATATATACAAGGTTTAGAGACGGATCAACACCAGTCCCTCCCCTTACCTCGCAAATTCACACACAACACACTTTACATTTACCATCACCATATTACCACAACCATTAAACTCACGTGAACTCGTTACCGTAAACTGTGAACAGCTTAAAAGTAAATCGGTGCCTCGCCTGCTGCTCTAGCCAACCCGGAGACCCAGTGACGCTGGCTGGCTAAGTTAGTAAACTACATCAGATATACCTAACAGGCGGGGTGTATACCCCCCAGTATAGCGCTAAGGTAGAAATTTTGGGGGAATTCACTACACAGACAAATCTGGGCAGTGTAAAACACACAGGGCCACAGCTATCTTCCCTATAGATATTTCCTTTTCTTAATTCCGATTGTGGCTATCATGTTAGTTACTTTTCTCCTTGAATAGCTGCAATATTCAGGTTTGCAATGTACGGCGGCCTGTGCACACTGTCTTCAAGCACGAAATAATACTTTATTAACTGAAAAAGAAAAAAAAACGCAGCATATAATATTACACTTTTCCAGCTACAATAATCAGTGACACACTCACTGGTCCGGCTCGAGGGAGGGTAATATAACACACTCCGCTCACGTCGTCACACAAGCAGTAACGCACTTACGAAACTGGCCACGAAGCCAATATAACGCACTCCTCCAGCTGCATCACCGAATTAGTAACGCACTCACTGGAATGGCCTGAAGGATAACACAATGCACTCCTCCAGCTTTGCCATACAATCAGTAACGCACTTCATGGACAGACCTGGAGGAGGATAATGTAACGCACTCCGCCAGTTACACCACTCAAATCAGAAACGCACCCATCTGGCCACAAAATAACAAAAATCACATTATCTGTCACCTTAAAAACATGATACCTTTCGCAGAAAAACGTATACCAAATACAAGAAGAAAAGGCATATCCATCTGTGATCACAAAGTATACCTAAGATGGCCTCATACATCAATACGTAAAACACACACAGTACATAAAAACAAGAGAGAAAATCTGTTTCAAAGACTCAAATACACCAGCATGAACAAGTCGAGCTTCCATGTTCACCTAAGTACGTAGTTGCCTGACAAACTCTAGAGACAGTACACATGCAGAGCATGGGTGCTGCCCTCTCCTTGTCCCGTCACCCTCTCACTAAGCCATGACCTC